>NW_016920857.1:44391-62738 GCF_001483705.2 Eufriesea mexicana
AAATTGTTAAAAATTTAAAATAAATATATTATACATTATATTATATATTATATATTAATAAATAAAATAAATAATTAAAAGTTGAATATTAATAAATAAATAAATTATGTTATTGAAATGTAAAAATAAATTAATGAAATGAATTATTAAAAAGTTAAAATAAATAAATTAAATAACTGATAAATAAAGTTGTTTTAAAAAATAATTAATAAAGTAATAAAAGTTAAAATGAATAATTTGCTTTAGAATGATTATTAGAATAATTGTTACTGATTAATTAATTGTTAATTGCTTTGTTTGCTTAAGTCAAATTAGTTAAAATTTGTTTACACGGTTAGTATGTCTATTTACGCGTTACGAAGGCCGAATAGCAAGTAACCTGATGCTGGGACTCGGAGGTCCTTATATAGACCGAGTGTAACCTTACCGAGGTCAATCGGAAAATCACGAAGTTAACCGATTTTTCAAAGATTCGCATACCTCTTACCATAGTTGTTACATACTTTATTGCAAATATATGCTTCGTATAATTTACAATAGTAATATTTACAATAATTTACATACATCTCCTAGAATAACAAAGCTATTTACAGTCATGTAATACTAGTTTTTAATACGTAAGTGGTTAAAACAATATTGTTTCATTTTTTTAATTAAAATTAAGCGAATAGAAGCTAAAAATGATATTAATTAAGGGGCCGTCGTATATCCCAAACCCCTCACCCATCTTAAAATAAATTAAAATTCGCGATTTTTACAAATTTTACCGATCTTTGTATAAGTTATTACTCTACAATGTTCCTGTTCATTTCTAAGCGTTCATTTACAGGATTTTTTGAAAAGTAAATTGTTTAGAAAGAATTTACATGTTTATGTATTACATTTTGTTACAATATATATCATACTTTTAAAAATCCTTTTAACAAAAACTGATTTTCTGTTATGTTTTTACGAACGAATACTTGTAAATAAAACTACTTTTAATCAGTTTGTTCTTATTAATTCTATTATATATATTTATTTATTCTGTCATTATATTATCAGTAAGGACAAATATTATATTACGTCGTAATTACATACGTTATTATTACAATCAGTTTCATGAATATTTTAAAAATCCCATAATGTTCTGGAGCCTTTGAAATTTACACGTAAATATACAGCTTCAGAAATTATAATTCAAATAATCCTTTGACATCGCCAGCTTTGTTAATTTAATCCTATGCAGTGGTGTAATTAGTTATTCGTTTAACGAATTCTATCTTTCGTATAGGTATATATTATCTCTCTAAATTACGCGAGTGTAATTTAATTATCACGTTATAAATAAATCTGCAATAATCTCATACTTTGTCATAACCATAGTCACGTTTATTAAAATAAATCTCTAACAGATAACACTTAATTTGCAATTTTACAACGCAATTAATATTAACATTTACTAACTCTTGCAAAATTTTTGGGGATGAGTTACTCTAAATGAAGCCTAGAAAACCTTCGAAACTCAAAAGCTTTCGGATTTTTAGAAATTAAAATTTTACACTTCTGCGATTTGAAATTTTTGCAATTCAGGTAAAAAGGAATATATAATTGATTTCATCGACCATTTTATTCTATGCATAAGTGCGTTACATGCAACACATTTGGCATCATAATTAGCAAAGAAAAAAAGAGTAGATTAGCATTTTGTTTAACTAGGGAATATAAATTATAATAATAGTAATACATTATTACTTACATAAATACATTCATTGTGTATTAACTATACGTAAAAATTTGTTACTTAACTTCGAGCCTATTGAACGAATTTTCACAAGTACCGTAATAATATATTACCACTTATATAAATATATTCATTACGTACTAATTATACGATACAAATTATAAAAATTTGTTAGTAACTTCTTCCATAGTTCTCAAGACATCAAATTCTTATTACAAAGCAAAATCAGTATTTTAATTTCCCAAAGTTTCGAAAGATCCAAAACCCTATAGCACTCCAGATTTAACTATCGACAATTCAAAAGTTTGAATTTTCAAATTCAAATTTCCACCTGAACTTCGAAGCATTTTCACAAGTACCGTTCCTGTTTCTTACCTTTCCTCTCGCGACGAGGTATATTCCTAACCGGTATCCCGGTAGATACGACCGCCATTGTCCCCTTTTTCCCGCTTTCCACCCCTTTCCACCTTTCGCGGAACCGAAGAAACTCGTTACCGATCAGTCAACGAAACGGCAAGCAACTCTCGGTCGGTTTTTCTCGCGTTGTACCGCTAAAACGCGGTTCTCGTTGGAAGGCGAGTATCGCGGTCTTAACTGCTGGCTGGAGCCTGGAGCAAGTGTCGTCGACGAAGGAAGCCGGAAGCTCGTCCCTTTGTACGATCGCTGGAAGAAGTTTGCGATCGAAGAACGTCAATCGACTCGAGTTGCCGCGCGGAAACTTTCGGAAAGTTTTACGGGCCGGAGAAGCTGCGACCACTTGATGCCCGTACCAAAGTGGTTACACACTTTCAGGAAGCTATTATCGAGGAGCCGACGACATCGTCGAGCGATTTGGACCCCGAAACCATGACACGTTTTCCCTTTCCCCTGCCCCACCAGCCTCCTCCCTTATTGTACTTTTCTTGTCAAATTATTTTTCCATCGATCGTTCGTCGATGCTCCTGTCGAACGGCTAGCAGAGATTTCGACCGTGTTCCGTCCCGGACAGCGTGTTCATAGCAAAACTCTTACTTTAATTTTCGATAATTCTAAAGACTTTATTATTTTGTATTACGACTGTTACGTCTAGGGTTAGATGTGCCTTGCTGCCCTCTCAGCGGATTAAGTCATATATCTAAATGCGAAAGTTCAGAAAATTTACAAGTACCAGACCCGACAGATTGGACCCTCGTGCGACAGACCCATCAAGGCGACGGACAAAGACCACTTATAAATCACGTCATTGACCATCAAAAATCGGCTCCTCGACAGTTCCCTACTCTTTAGCCGAAGGTACTTCTGTCACACCCCCTGTCCAATCAAAAATCTTTACTTTTCCTCCACTAATATTTATCCTAACCAATTAGAACCAAACTGGAGAAAACACCGGACAGGACACGACGAGACACAAGACAGACCAAAATTGAGAAGTCAGTTCGTCTTCGACACCGATCACTGAAATATCGTACATATACTTATAAACGCGTGTTCGAAACGGTTCTCCGATAAACGTCTCTACTATAACTATTGTATACTTTTATTGTAAATAAGCACTCCATTTTAACATCACACTCGGGATTCTTAATATTGCGAAACTAATCATGCAATATTAATTTGGCGCGTGATAAGTGTTCTTGAAAATTGAAGAGATTCGATACATAGGACGCTACAGACCGGGTAGTTCTTGTCCCAGGGGGTAGTTTCGAACCCCTAGTGCTTCCATTTCAGTTCCATGTGGCTGGATTAATTTTCGAGATGAAGGTTTTTCGTGGTGGCGTAGTTGAAACAGTGGATGAATTTTGATATTGGATAATCGGTTTCGTGTTACAGCAGAGTCGAATTTGTTGCGGGATTTTGGAAGAATTGTTGCTCACGTTTTAATTTTGTAAAATTTTTATTCACGATAGTGGAAGTTCAGTCGAATTTTGAGATTAGGAACATGCTTTATATTGTGGGTAATAATGCCAAATGCGTTGGAAAATTTTGGAAGAATGTTAGGACACTTTGTGGTAAAAAATTGCAAATTTATGAAATAGAAAATTCGAATATTTTAAAGGGAACAGTATATGGAATATATATAGAATTTTAATAATTTAAAATGGTACCTTTTTGTGTATTTCTACTAATTTTAGGGATGGAGGTTTTGATAGAAATGATAAGGGGAATTTTCTTATTAAAAATACGTTTTTATAGAGTTGGTAGTGATGTAAAATGTGTTAGAAAATTTTTGAAGAATGATTGGTCACTTTGTAGTATGAAATAGGAGGTTGGAAAACTGTAAAGGGAAAATTTAAAACGATACTATGTGAAATTTCAGTAATATAAAATAATTTCCTTCTCTTTTTATTTGTTTTTAAAGCAACTGTTTTATTTTCGACGCATGTTAGTTATTATTTTTAATTGTACACGGAATTCAATTGACGCAGAATACCACGCCACAGTGAAATAAACTATTACATGATACGAAATGAAAGATAAAATTTTATTACGAGTTTTATTTCATTTCTCGTTCGTTTCGAAATTGAAGAATTTTCAATTAACGAAAAGTGTCGTAAATAATCGAAGAACCCCGTAGATTTTTGAAAAAATATTGTAGGCTGAAGTATTATTTGTTGGACATTTTACATGTTTCGTTTCTTTACGGAACAGATTGTTTTATACTTTTTGAAACCTCGTTCTATTCGTTCTTACGATGTCAAACTTGAAAAATGTGTTGGAACTATCTGCAATAAATCGTTTCCTCTTATTCCCATAAATTCGTGCCCTCCTAAATCCTATCTGAATGAATTCGATATATGGAAGATGGCCGAGTTATAGGGTAATAAAATAAAACAGTCAGAAACGAGATAGATGTTGGGATAAACGAATTATTAAACGACGCGCGAAATATTCCTGTGCGCGGTAATTATTGAATATCACTGATTGCGATTCGGCGATATTTCAAAATGACATAGAAGGGATTTAGAAACAGCACGTGAAATTTAAACGGTTCGTGTAAAATGAAAATTATAATATACAATCCTCTTCTCACGCAGCTTCTTATGAGTTAAACGCGAAAATTATTTTTCATATATAAAATACAAAAATTTATACTAATATCGCGTTAATGGTTGACATAGATCTTTTTAATATATATTAATAATTTATATAATATATACCTTTTATAATATGTCTTTTAGGTAATATATATATATTTCTGTTACATTGTCTATTAGATATATTGATATATATATATATATATATATATAAATAAATAATATATAATAATTTATATATTGGTGTAAAATAAATTATGTATATAAGAGAGAATGAATGGGTTGAGTATGCGTGTAATGATTGAAGTGTGGTATAAATTGTGTATATTTATGTGATGTATGGAAGAAAAGAGACTAAATGAGAGAGTATTGGGTAGGTCAGTTATAATTTAGAATCGATTAAGAGGAAACATGTGTACGAGTAACGTGAAATAGTCTAAAATAGATATTAGCAATTAGATATATTTCTTCGATAATTCTTTACCCTAAGTTATAATATTATTTAACAAATATTTATTATATAATATTTACATTTAAATATAATATCCACAACTAACAAATATAAATTACCAGCTTGAACTAAAATGTTTTCCAATTTTTGCACCTTTCATGTAAAAAGTAGTTAATTGAAAATAGAAGCTATTTTCTCCCTTCGTTATAATTATTAAACGAACAAATTTGCCACACTCAAGGTATATTTTTCACCACCGATCTTAACTTTTACTTTTTAATTCCCTCGTATGTTGTATGTAATTCCTTCCATTTAATCAAAACCCGCATTAACTCTAATCGAATTAAATAATAAATATAAAGCCCATTTCATCGCGCTGTTATCTCGCAGCCAAACTTAATTTAAATCTCTGGACACCACTTCCCACCGTAATTCCCGGCAAACTGTTTCCTCTGCGTCTTCGCGCAGACAATTTCCCTCTAAACCATCCTTCCATCATTGTTAGCCGTGGTGAAAAGTGTATCGCGTGGGTGTTTTTCGTCAGCGAAGTGTGCAGGTGACGCGTGTGGATTTTCGTAGGGAGACGGCCGAGATGAAAGTGAGGGCTGCAGCGTGCTCGTAGGGGGTGACCTATCCTTAACAAGCGTAATTGGAGCAGGTGGTCGGCCGTGGCTGCGGTTTCCCTGCATACGTAACTACCCAAAGGTATTCTACCCTCGACTCGGCCGGCCACCCTTCTTGCCCACCCTTCTCGCCCAACCGCCTCGCTTTTCCAACCCTGCGATCTTTCGCGGCTTAACGAATCCACCCGTCACGATTCCATCCTGCAAGTATCAAAAATTACCAAACGACGTTGCTTTCCATATTTTATTTCTTCTCTCGTCGAGTACGAAATTTGCTTGTCAGGTGCTGCTCATGGGGTTTCAGTCGTGCGAGTTCATTTCAACCCTTTAAACACGGGAGGCAACTTTCAGTGGCTATTTAATAAAGTTCTAGAGATTGGTGTTAGTTTATACGTTAAATTTAAAGTGACAGTGCGTGAAATATGGAAATGAAATAATTCCTTGTGTTAATTATTTGATTACGACCTTTTATTTATTGTTTTAAAAGACATCGTTGGCTTTATAGCACGAAATCTTTGAATTGTTATTCTTTTGAAAGGAAAAAATCGTCGAGTGCAGGAGGTTAACATTAGAACTATCAACCCAGTGAAAATAACTGGTCCCAGAATTTTCCTTTTTGCAATCACCGAACACGTACACCTGCTTTAAGAATAAAATTGGTATCAACTCATATTAAGAAAGAACTGCAATCGATATATTCACTCATATTCATCGTACCGCTGAAATTACTATAATCTATGCACGTTATAGTTAGGTACCCATTAAAGATCGGTAGTTCTAGTGTTGAAGGATTATTTTTAATTTTTACATATGCAGGGTGTCCCCAAAAAATATAGACACACTTTGCGTGATTATAAATAAATTATATTTATATTATAATAAATTGATATAAATTAGAAAGAATAAGGTATTAAAGTGTGTATTCGTTTTTTTGGGACACCCTGTATTTCGTGTAAGTAAAAAATTTATAAGTTGGGGTATTAGAGATATTAAGAGAGTATTAAAAGTTAAATTCTTCGAATCTTCCACTGACAGAATTTTTTCAACCGTGCCTTGAAATTTGGTAATAATTTTTCTGAATATTCGTTACTCGATATTTGATTTTCATATCGTACGATGAATTCATTCGGAATATTTATCGGTGCTCGTGCCTCGATACGTTCCTTCCCATTGTATTCGGAATAATATCGACACTTGCCATCCGAAATTCAGCCATTGCGATGCATTTTGCCCTTCAGCCTCTTCCCTCATCGTCGCGTCAATTTCTGCCTCGAACATTTGTAACGTGAAAATTTCAATAACGCATCTGTGCGCGGAGAGTTTGTATTACTGAAGCGTTCAACATAGCAACGTGCAAATCCGTGGTTGCTTTGATCACGACTGAAAAGGGAAAGGGTGTAACCAGAGGGAATCGAACTTTGTTAATAAATAGTGTCGGTTACAAGCTGACGAACAACCTCTCTATTTCCCATTGAATATCGTTATTGCCCTTTTAAAAACCCTTTTTACGAGTTTATTACGAGTACATTGTTATTCCTTCATTTTTGATCACGGTTTTCTGATATATAAGTCTTCCGAAACGCATTACATTTACTTCTGCTCCTTCGTGTACTCCCTTTAATGTTAAATTAAATGTAAATTTTGTTATTCACTATGAAAGGTATTTAACGAGTATTCGATTAGTTTCGTTTAAAAATTGAAACACTTGATGGAGCAATATTTGATTCTGTCGCAGAATTATACCTAATAACTTTGTAGCAAGTTCTCACCCTCGCCAATAGATGGATTTCTACTTGAAGGAGGTTCGAGGACTTTCTCACTGAAGCCTCGACCTCCCTTAAATAGAAGTTCCTATGCCACCTAAGTATCTCGATCTAAGGCAGGGCCTGCTAGAAGAAAGTCTTATCGATGAGTCCACTAGCAGGCCCGGGATAAAACGCATCCCTTCCTTTTCCTGCCGTCCTTCTACCTACTACCCTATCAATAGCAACGACGACCACGGGGACATACCAATAAGCTAGCACCATAGGACACCAGCCCATCATCAGAAACCACAAGTTTTAATTTTATTTTGTCGAATCTAGTCTGAAAGATAATCATTTTGATCACCTCTTCGTTCATTACTTTAAACGCTGTACATGCTACGTGAAATTAATTCGTTGTTCTCATCCACCTTATAATACCCCATTTCGTAGAATAACTATGTTAAACAGGATTATCTATATTTAACGAGCACAATAAACAGAAGCAGAGGAGAGCATGGTCTTCGTCTCGGTGATTAAAATTTAATATACGGACCTTCGTGGAGTCAACGAGCTTTCATTTATGGCCATGTTACGATTATAGTATTTTACCGCATGAATTTGTCGTAGATTTATTTAATAGCTCAATAACCTCTCTTCTAACCTAACCGTTGCTCACTTTTTCCATGATCAAAGTACATTAGACGCGATTGCACGAGCTAGGTGTACGAGTAAGCCAGGATATTAGCAAATGTCGAACAATTAGTGTCACATGATTATTGGTAGCCGCAAGGTAAGCTTTCGTGGATAAACTGATGTATGGCGAACATAGGAAGCCACCGAGGAAAGCGTGGACGTATCAAATAGTACTAATGCCAGATCATCCAAAGCCGCTTGAGTTAGGTTAGTGAACCTAATAATCCGCTGTCAGATGATACTCCTCGAGAGATAAGATAGAATTCTTGATAGATCAGGTATAAAGTAGCTTTGGATTGAAACTTAAAAATTAAAGCTTAATAATATGCAAAATGTTAATATAGTTAATAAATAAATTACGAAACGTGAACCAGAGACTATCAGTCACTCGTTAACTAGAAATGAATAAAAAAGAGCTATCTCCTTCATTATCAACGAGCAATAAATAAAGAAATACATTATGAAAATTATTAAGAAATAATATTTTGGGGGGATTTGCACAGTTGTTAGGATAAAGCTTTTGATATATAAAATAATAGACAAAGAATTTCTTAGATTAATTAATACCTAAGTATGGAAGATAGGAGTCAAATATTTACCCCGACGCTATATTCTTCGTAAATTCCATTAAGATCGGTTATTAACTCTTCAGGAAGGAAGACTCTTCTACATTTTCATTTCCTCGTATTTTTTAAATAAATTTCTAGTATCGTAGGTTGAAGAATCCTAATAGGCAAAGCGTGATAAAAGAGAAAGCGGTAAAAAGCGAGTGGATAGAACGAAAAGCAAACTCACTGAGGAGACGTTCGTCGACGAACAATATGTTCAGCAATCGGAGGGGTGAGGGTAGTTTTTAAGGGAAATTAGGAAAGGTGAGGAACGATCATTTTAAGGGACGAGCGTCACGTGAAGCTTGATAGTGAGATGTCGAAATAAATCGTGAAGAGAGTCGCTTAGAATTATTTTCTTTTATTTTTATATTAGGGGTGCGTTAAGGGTAACACGAATGAACGCGGATCATAGTCGCAACACGTACTCCTGCGCGATTCAGAGATCGCCACAGTCAACATCAGCAAACGACTCCTCGGAACACGGGGAAACAATCAAACGCTAGGAAGTGGCATCCGCAGATCGACTTGTCGAAACTGTCCAACCTATGGACTATAGTCACGTGTTTTCCCAGGTGTTACACGAGTTGTACACCTGTCGGACAGATTCGACTGCGTAAACGAGTCGGAGAAACTCCTTGACGCGGTCAGGACAAAAGCAATTAGAGTCCGCTGCCCGCGGAGGAACTCAGACGACTTGGAATACGGCGTGACCCACCGGTGTACATCTCTTGCGACTCTGCTAACGACGAAAGGGAATCCTAGACAGCCGAGGCTCGATAATGTCTGAGAAAGTGAGTGGATAATTTGATTGCACCCCGAGATACCGGAACAGGAAGCTGATGGAGTTTCGGAGCAGTCTCTCCACTCTGTCATCCTCTCCCTCTGCTCGTCTTCTTCCGCTTCTCGCCGCGCGTCTTTCCTCGAGCTCTGTCAGTCACCGTTAACTTTAAATCAACTCTTCGGTCGCTGATAAACGCCCACATGCCGTAAAAATCGTTAGGCCGTGCGATGCAATCGCGCTGAACTTATGGCGGCCGGAAGTAGCGTTGGATAAGGGGTAGCGATAAGGGGGTAGTTCGTGGCTTGAACGAAATTGTTAAGTGATTGTGGAGGAAGCTGTTGTTCCGCGCCTTTTCGAACGAGTTTTCCTGGATTTCGAGGAGTTTCTGTTTCTGGCTTTTTGATAGGGTTCTTTGACATTTTTATTGTTGCTGGATGAAGGAGTGGGGTATGAAAGAAATATCGAGTAATTTTTATTAATTTTATTCTACTATCTTTGAGGGTTATATTTATATTGGTACATTTTGAATTCGACTTTTTTGTATTAAATTTAATTATCCAGAAATTAAATTAGTAGTTTGATTTATTTTTGATTTAGTTCGATTTAGTTTGATTTATTTTTGATTTAGTTTGATTTGGCTTGATTTATTTTTCATTTAGTTCAATTTAGTTTGATTTGGCTTGATTTATTTTTCATTTAGTTCAATTTAGTTTGATTTATTTTTGACTTGGTTTGATTTAGTTTGATTTATTTTTAGTTTATTTACATAGAAATGGGATTGAGATTATTGAAAAATTGTTATAAAATTCGATACGATTCATCTGATGAGAATATTCATATTTATTATTCGCTGTATCAATTTTCTTTATGGGGAATTTATTTCTTCTTATTTTATATGGAATATTAACTAAATATAAGCGGTAAAAAGGAAGTTTTTAAATGTAAAACACGTGAAACATAACTATTATGCTAAAATTATTGTCTACAAATAGCCATAGTTGGTATCTGCGTAATGTATTTATTACGTCCACATTATACACGTTATACTCCACATTATGCAAATATTTTGTACCATTATGTCTCACGTAGAATTGATTTGTGTAATATAATAGAAATTTCCGTACAAAGTATAATCTTCTCTATACGCAAATATCGGTAATTAATTGTGCTGGTTACTCTGTATAACTGCGTAATTATTATTATACTATGACAGGCAATCTTGTCTGGATAATTATAGCTTATACTACTTACCGTACCGGCGAGTTTGCACACGATGCATTGCATGTAATCTATATGGAAAATTATTAATATTAGTTGGTAAATCCCTTTCATGTTTCGCTTGCAGGCAACATTGCAGTAGAACTAAAACAATATATACACATTTTATACATATAGAAATCTTCTCGTCCTTCGATATTTCCATCTATGTCTATCTACGACTGACCTATGATTGATCTATAACAAATTAATTTGTTTTTAAATGTTAAATTAATTTCCGAATATTATTTTATTTAATAAATAAATAAATAAATAAATATGTACAGTGACGCTCTCCCCACTCCAACTATGAAAGCTCGTTTCTACCATTTATATACATATAATTGCCTACAAAACGCGATAAAATTTCCATGTAACATTGGTCTATTTTATTATCTGAAATCCGTGCCGCAAAGAGTTAAGAGGGTACGTGACGAGGTTTGCCTCAACCCCTAATTCTTATCAAATGTTATATAAACACTCGTTCTCGGAATTCAGATCTCATAAACTATTTATTCATACTTATATCTTAGATCGATTTTTGTCTAAAATTAAACTTATCGTTATAACATCGTCCAATTTATGTAAGAATTGTAAGTGTAAGAGTTAGTGCAAAGGAACATTTGGCCTACTCTAAATTAATAGAGCTAAGCATGGTTATGGTTGAACTACAGAGAGTTCTATGGTAGACTATTTCCTGCGCTCAGTTGATGGTGGGTCTTGGATGTTAGTATGGTTGTGATGATTGTCCGGTCTTCTTGGGATTTTTAGGAGAATTCTGGTCGTGACTGTCGGTGGTTTTATAAGCTTCGTCTGTCTACTGATTGGTTGTAAATAATATTGGGGGTGCGTGCTAGCTTCAGCGTCTTTCGATGGTGGTGGTTGTTTAAACAATTTGAGTCCTCGTGCCTGTTGACCCAAGTGGTGGCTTAGGTGACAACGAGTGTATAGAAGTCAAGGGACATTGGCAATAAGGATATAAAACAGTCCTCCACTTGACCTGGCACGTTGCGGTCCTACGGCCGCAACAGCGTAATTAGTTTAATCTTTTGGTTTGTATCTCTACCCTTAAGTCTCTTTAGCTGGTAAATAAAATATATTGGAATTAACAACATCCCTTATTCCGTATATTTTCCAATCAAAACTATATCCCTACATTTATTCACGAGTTGCTGGTGCAAATAACAATAATCCCAGAGGAATTCCTGAAACTAACAAACACTACATCGTACTAACCCATCGAGCCAGCGACCCGCTGCAAACGTTCACGCGATCACTCCCATCTCCGATACCGCCTTTCCGTTTCACCATAGCAAACAACCCCATTCGGCCATTTACCTTCGATCCACCACCGACCCGGCACGTTCCGAATCGGTTGAAAGCTCGGCGAATTCGCGCGGCGTTGGAAAGCGCAATCGTAGCCGCGATCCTTTCGAATTCCTTGCCCGGCACGGCGATAATTCGGCCGCTGCAGCGTCGCAGCCGGCCCTTTGATCCTTTGAACCCACGAGGCCATCGATCCAGCGGCCATTTCCATCGGTTTCCACGCGTGCACGTGCATTCAGCGAAACCGTGAGGACGGAAAGGGGTGGAACGTTGCTCACCGCTGCGGAACGAATAAAGGCAAACGGGCCGCCAGGGAAAACTGCTTCCTCCACCGCTCAAACGCTTTCCTCTCCGCCGCGAATTCTTCGTAAACACTTAAGCATCCCGCGTTCCGTGCTGTTTGCCCGCGACGACCCAGCACGCGGCCAAATTCCCGTCCATCTCCAGGCTAATATACCGCGTTCGACTCGCGCGATTGAACGCCGTTCCTCGCCGTTGGGCCCGCCCGATCTCTTCTCCACGACACATTCTGGAAAAGACCGTGCCGAAGACCAAGTTCCTGGAAACGATTGGAGAGCCAAGGGAGAACACACATATGAACCCTCTTGTCATCTCCTTTCGTTTCCTTAGATTTCACGCAGGTTCAGGCTATTCTGACCCAGAGGTTGTGCTTGTATAGTATAAATCTTATTATAATTTTCGATAATTCTAAAGACTTTATTATTGTAGGGATACTTTTGATTGGAAAATATAAGAAATACGAGATGTTGTTTTATTCCAATATATGTAGAATTGTTGGGTCGCAGCAAAACGGCGATGCTAAATAATAAAAATGATTTATTGTGAACTAACTTATTCTATGCTTACGACTTTCACACTGATTATCCCTCAAAGAACTGTCCTGTTTCACGCCCTTGCACCATTACTTAAACCTTACACTCTGCCTTCTTTCATACTGCGCTCTAGATCCACGGACTGAAGGTCATAGCAGGGATATCCAATTATTTTATTAAAGTCTTTTATGACTATTTGCCGAAATACAGTTAACTGGCGATCCTGCATACGCGTGCCATTAATGACATATTTTGGTTATAACATTAATCGTGTCTTGTGACACCTGTTCGGAACTTTAGGATATCAGAGTTCCTAAAAAATTATTCGAAGTGTTACTAGTAGAGGGATGCTTTCCATACCCCTTACAGGTACACTTGAAAAAAGAAATTATAGCGAAATGATAATATAGCTATACGTCATCTTGACTTCGTAGTTGGCTAATGATTATGCTAATTTTGTAAATTGTATCAAGCAGTTTTGCAAGCGAGTGCATTTTAAAATGCAACGAAAAGAAAAGTTCGGTTCCTTTAACTCGGATCAGTAGATTTTCCTAAGGGCCGAGGGTGAGGGATCTACCCTTAGTAATCGTTTGAGAATTTCCTTCTTCCAATATAACTTTGTAATAGCAGGAAGTAAAAGGAGAGTTTAAGTATATAAGTCAGATATAAATTTTTTATTCTTCTACATGTAGAAGGAAAATGTCTGTTATGTAAAGTAACTGCATTTGCGATGTACAAAATTTTGCTCCCTATTGCGCAAGCTGTACCCGACAATTCGTGCATTTCCCTGAATCGGACGGTGCATTTTCTCACTTATTTAAATTTCAACCGGAAGACACCTAAAGGTCCTTTGAGAATTTGTCTTCCTAGACTTTCAGCACTTTTTTGTGCTTGCACCTCGAAGGAGAAGCTCTCCCCGGTCTTTGACGAATTTTTTCCCGGACACGAAACACTTTTCCGGACTTTAAGAAAGATTTCAGAGTCTTGGATACTGTAAAGTAGAATTGCAAATCGAAATGTTTCGTTCGAGTCACGATCAGTTCTTTATTTATCAATTTTATTTTCCGTTTGTCGCGCGATTCAATTTTCGTGGGCAGAAAAATAGGAAAAGGGGAAAAGGAATAAAAAAAATATTTGGAAAACTAGTAAATTGATAATTAAAAATTAACACGAATGTTTAAAATTCATTTATTACGACAACTAATTATGTTTTATTTTTATGTTTCAGGTAAGTCGTCATTATTACAAATACACGTGGCACATTCGATGCAAATGAAACAGGTATTAACTCATTTCCATTTATTAACATTATTTCTATTAATGTCGTATTTACTGATATCAATATTGCAAAATTACATATCGAACGCGAATTTTTATTTAACGTCGTCGTACTAGCTCGATCAAAAATATCCAAATATTTGTTTAAGAACAACCAACATAAAATGAAGGAATAACATGAAAATAACAGAAAGCAGTTCTGTTTCCTTCGTATTCTGTAATATTATTTTCTCCTCTCCTTCGCTTTTTACAATTTCTTACCACACCCTCCCTTGCAAACTCTCTTTCCGATCGCGCGTCTGTTTTTGCGCCCCACGGCGTGAAAGCCTCGTCTTTGTAATTCAATTGACGTATCGCAATAACTCGAACAAAAACGTTGATAGAAAACTCGCAGCCTCGAAGGGCCACTGACATGAACGATACATTACAGTATAAAATTTCTGGTAACAGCTGAGATACTCTGAAATACGTTCTAAAAACTGGCTACAGGTTATTGGTCGTGTTTCAAAAATAATTCATGGTTTTTCCACGAATTACACACATTTGAACAAAATTAGAATCCCAGAGAATCTATCGTAGTCCAATTTCCAAGAAATTTTCTACTAAGAGGGATAAAAATTCGTCGAAATCCTATTATTCTTGCTATCCAAGCTCGAACTTGCAATTAGGTGAACACAGTTCACAATCGGCAAAATTGAAATTCGAAATTGGCAATTTCTCATTATAAAATAAATACCTTGCAAACTCTCTTTCCGATCGCGCGTCTGTTTTTGCGCCCCACGGCGTGAAAGCCTCGTCTTTGTAATTCAATTGACGTATCGCAATAACTCGAACAAAAACGTTGATAGAAAACTCGCAGCCTCGAAGGGCCACTGACATGAACGATACATTACAGTATAAAATTTCTGGTAACAGCTGAGATACTCTGAAATACGTTCTAAAAACTGGCTACAGGTTATTGGTCGTGTTTCAAAAATAATTCATGGTTTTTCCACGAATTACACACATTTGAACAAAATTAGAATCCCAGAGAATCTATCGTAGTCCAATTTCCAAGAAATTTTCTACTAAGAGGGATAAAAATTCGTCGAAATCCTATTATTCTTGCTATCCAAGCTCGAACTTGCAATTAGGTGAACACAGTTCACAATCGGCAAAATTGAAATTCGAAATTGGCAATTTCTCATTATAAAATAAATCGTGGAATATAAATAATGGAGGACGGCGATATAGTGTGTGTGTGTATGTTTATGGTAGTTGGAGTTGGGAGGATGAAGGGTGACGGATTCCAGATGACTCTCCTTGGTGGGACTTTTGGGACTTTGAGGACTTTTGTATTTTTTCAATCTCTGTCCAAGCCATAGAACTGTAGGATGGCGAGCGGTGAAGGACACTAACAATGTATTAAGAGTGGTAGCGAGGCGAATGAGTTTGGATGGCTTCTCGAAAAGCGACGAATAGCAAATGGCGGCATAGGGCCCAACGCGAAAGAAACGAATCTGTTTGGATGGCTTCTCGAAAAGCGACGAATAGCAAATGGCGGCATAGGGCCCAACGCGAAAGAACAAATGATGGCGCCAAATCCTTTTGTCGGAATGCCTATCGAATGATTGAGAGGGAAAGAATGTATATGGAAAAAGATAGATTTGGCTTTAAGTAAGGACGTAAGGGCACGAGGCGGTCAGAATAGATTAGAGTGGAGAATTGAGAAGAATTGAGAAGTCGGAAGTAGACAGATTTGAGTTGAATTAGAAGGCCGAGTGTGTGTAGAGACGTAGTGAATAAAGGATTGTATGAAATTTAGTGTAATATCTTAGTTAAATAAAACCTGTTTGTTACAAAAAGAGAGATATTGTTTGTTAGACGCGCAGATCTCTGTCTGCATAAGGATTAATTCATCTAGAAATCCTACAGAACTGTCATCGTGTGTATCACAATCATAAATTCTATGCTCTTCTTATTATTAATTTGTCTTTAATCGTATCATATATTCACTTCTTATTTAATATATTTTCCTCTTATTATATTTTCCTTCCATTCTATATATTCTTTCTTAATATAATTTATTAGAAAGAAATAATTGCAATAATAAAATACTAGTCCCTAAAACGAATTCATCACTGATGACAATATAAAATATCCTATTAAGCGATTTTGAGCTGAGATGGAGAAATTGAAGAAAATAAATGGATTCCAGGGGAATTAAGCAATCTTCTCGTTATTACACCCAATGCGACTTTTAATTAAATTTCCACGTCAAAACGAATATTTTCGTTACTCCTCCCCGCAAGAAATATTTCACACCATATCCGGCGACGTCAGGAGGAAAGTCGGTCAGGTAATTACCGATTAAAACGATTCTAAAGGGAAGGAAGAACTAGGAAACGAAAGACAGAGAAGGAAAGAGAGAGAGAGAGAGAGAGAGAGAGAGAGAGAGAGAGGGGGGGAGAGAGAGAGAGAAATCTCGACACGTTTGTTTCGCGTAACAGAGATTTTATGTTCAATTATTCTTATCACCGCTGTAGCTGAGAGAAAGGCGGAGGTAGTTTGCGCAGGGTGTCAGAAACAAATGGCGGCAGCGTTCTTGAAGCTCGTTACAAGTTCGAGTCAGTTAATTTGTTATTTGCGCTTTGCTTCTTTCCGGGGCTTCATTCGTGTATACACCCGTCTCTTTGCGAAACCAGGCTCGGTTTCTCTACCAGAGATTTAATTCATCGCTCCCAGCTACAGTTGTTATAACGTTTAATGAAAATCCTTTTGTTCCCTTTTATTCATCTCCCAACGTCTGCTGCCTGATCGCGAATCAAATTACCGTTTCTGCCTCTGCTTTCCGTTACCGTTCGATCTCCTCGTTAGTCCATTTCTATGCAACCAGATGCCATTTCTTCCCATTCTTTTGGTTAATAAACGTCGTTATTTTAGAATCCGTGCACGGATTGAAATTTCTGCCGCTACCCTCTTTAGAATTAGCATTTGTGTCCGTGATTTTCGTTTAGGCGCGTTCCATTTTGTTTTGACACGCTTTTTCCAGAGAAATTTGAAGAATGTTTCGATTTCTCTTCTCGAAACTCTTTCGGTTCATAAACCCAGATATTTTAAATATTTGCGTGCATAAATTAAAATGTATGCCGCTACCCTCTTTAAAATTAGTGTTTGTATCGTTGATTTTCGACGAGATGCGTACCATTTTGTTATTACTTGATTTTTGCTGAGAAATTTGTAGAAAGTTTCGATTTCTCTTCTCAAATTCTTTTGGTTAATAAACGTCGTTGTTTTAGATACTTACCTGTAGGGATTGAAATTTATTCCCAGTTTGATTTCCTTGTTACTCGTATTTCCTAGAAAAGCTTAGCTTGAATTTATTGGAATTCTTTCGATCAACGAATATAGTTCTTTTAAATTCTTGCGTGCACGAAATGGAATTTATCTTCCTATTTTCTTTGAAATATTCACGAGTTCATTTTGGGAGAATCCTGGGAGTAGACGTTGCTGGAGTTGGTTTAAGATTCTGCGGAAGTTTATGGTATTCCTCAATTAAGGCAACAGAAGGAGGGGAATATTTAAGAAGCTAAATGAAATATCAAGGAAACATCGTAGCATTAAATTTGCAATATTATTTTTGATATTTAGGTAACTATCTATTATTTCAATCGAAACTTCGTTCATTTCTATTAATACATAAACAATATTTATTTATAAATATTTGCAAAATTACGGGGTAAGGAGAACCCCACCAAAAAGTTCAAAATATTATATTTCATACTTTAATACACTTAATTATCACGTATCATGTAGTTTTCTTAACTTTTTACTAATACAACCTGTATTAATAACTGTTTCCTATTTTTAATCATACTTTTCATTATTTCCATCTGCAAATTTACTACTCCCAATAATATCGCGTATTCGAAATTCGCCCAATTTGTCTCAGAGAGCCTGTTGCCCAAGTGACACGTATCCAGTTGCATTTGCAATACGAAATTCCGCTAAAAAAAAAAAAAAAAAAAAAATA
>NW_016920857.1:63018-167484 GCF_001483705.2 Eufriesea mexicana
AAAAAAAAAAAAAAAAAATAATATGAAAATATAAAACCTTCGATTTGCAATATTTTAATTTCCAATATCTCCAATTTCAACGAATATTAATATTTATCATAAACTCTCACCCCATCAAGCTCACTTAACCATACACGTGTAATCAATAATGAGGACGAAAAGCGCGATAAATTTTCGCCAAATCTCTTTACGCAAACTTCGTGACCGCGCAAATTAAAACGCGTTATTGGTGCTGCGAAAATTTCTACTTAGGCAGATTCGTAAATTAAAAGCCATAAATAAACGCTTTGCCCGTGAGCGATAACGTAAGCTTGATAAATGGACAATTTAAAAGGCAGGATTTTTGCCAGCTCTCGCTTATCGATATCCACAAATCCGAACAAAATCGGAGATTAGAATTACATATTTTTCGCACACGTTTATTCGTCAATTTGAAATTTATCAACAATCCTTTCCTTAATCCGAGAGAGGTACGAGGACGAAGCTTGTCAAAGCGGCGCACACCGCGTGGAAAATGCGGAGCAGGTTACGTTCTTTCGCTTTATAAATTTCATTACAGAGGGTTCGTTAAATCAAAGGCTTCTTTGAAGGTAACGAGGAGCGGAGAAGAGCGTTAGTCGCAATTAACAGCTAATAAATCGAAGTTAATGAAGGCGAAATCGTAGAACGCTCGGAGAGAAAACGTTTTAATGTCCTTTTCTCGCATCTTAATGAATCTTCGAGCGGAAACTACTAGCAGTAAAGAAACCTAATTAGCTTTAACATAACGATCACCTCTACTGCGCGAAAGGTGTTCGTAAATCGCGTTGAACGGTTCTAAGTAATCGTTCGTTTCACGTGTAAATTATTTCTTCCGATAATTCGTTTGATAATAAATGATAAAGGATAGAGGAAAAATGTGGAATAGGATATATTTATTTATATCGTCGGTGCAAATGTTCCTTGGTTTTGTTTAAATTTTAAAATTTTCGTGTTGTGTAGGTAAAAAGTTTTGAATTTTGGGATTCTTCCGCTGATACTGATAGTAATTTGAATTTAACGATGTAAATTGCGGTAATAATTTGCTTCACTAGGTCAGGGTTGTGACTAAAGAGAGTTTTACCAGGTGACAAAATTCTTAGCTGGGTTCTTTTTAACTTTGCGTCTCTTTGGGAGAGTATTCCAAACTTTTAGTCGCTAATGTATATTTCATACGCTAGAAAAGTTCTTCAGAAACAAGATTCAAGTGTTTATACGACTTTCTGATTTAAAATAATTTGTCAACTTCCCAGATTTATATATTAAATTTCGAAATTTATCTTGAGATTAGATAATTCCATATTTACATCGCATAGAAGGAAATTAAAAATTTTGTATTCTAATGATATACTCAAAGAGAAATAATTAAGATAGATACATCTGTCTATGAATTCCCCTATAGCTATATTTAAAAATTCCTTACACAAATATTCCAAATTTTCTACATCATTAAATACTACCAAAAATCACTCTAATATTCCAACACTCTGACTCTCCACGCCAATGTCATAATAATCACAGGTCGAAGCGATATCAACCTAATTAAAATTCAAGATGGTAACGTAATGGAGGAAATGCAATACGGTGATTGTTGGTAATAAAATTCTCAATAAAATCACGGGGGATAATTAAAAGGATAGCGAAGCAATTAAACAAACCCCCGGAATGATCCCATGGGAGGAAGTCGGCTGAAAACTCTGTTATTAAGAATAGACGTCGCGATGTCGGAAAAATAATCGGTCCCTTAATCGCGGGAAAATAATTAAAACATCTTTCGACTAGCCGCGAATGGGCGCCGCGGGACCGTTATAAAATCCGTCCATTTTAAGCGGAAAATTGGATTACAGAGAGCGAGGAATATCGCGAGAGGTGACGAGATTAAGAAGTCGTCCCGCGAAGGCAAAAGGGGTGAAAGTCTGCGCGCTTAAATCCCGTTTCAAGAGCATCGCCAACGAGTCACACTTTCCGTCGTTGCACTTCATTGCGGCTTAAGCTTTCTCCTGAGTTCTTACACATTTGCCTCGTTTAATTGCGTACCGTGTAACTAGCGTTTTGCCGCGTGAGTTTCAGATGGTTACGAGCTTTAGAAAAATTGATGCGAGATTTGAGGACTGATGATAGACAGAGTAAATGTTAGAGTATTTAGGATCGACGAGTATAGTTTTCTGACGAGTGTTCATCGCCCTAAACACTTAAGTTTAACACACTGAAGACGATGATTTTTATATCGTGAGGATCTGCAATCATTGCTGATTGTCGTGTCCATCTTTGTCTGACATCACGAATTTCTCTTCGAAGGTTTTGATACCTCAAACTTTTCCAAATTCCGTGTAACAAGCATTTCGATGCATGCATTTGAAACAGTCGTAATTTCCCAAAAAATTAATGTCAGGTTTAAGAAAAAATAATAAAATATATGCGAATGATATTGAATGATATTTGGAATGATCCGCGGACTAACGTCCCATGCACAAACTTCTGCTGACTTATCGTTACTCATAGTCGACAAGTATATTCCTTTTTCTTACCCATTCGCGTCCTTCAATTGCTCAGCTTGTAACTAGCATTTCGGTGCAGGCATTCGTGGTAATCATAGGTTCGAAAAAAGTTGATGAAAGATTCGAAAAGAAGTAATGAAACGTTGGCGAATGACAGGGTAGCAAAATTGCAGTCGACAATTACAGTTCCCTGTTAATTTCTAGCTTCGCTCATAGCTAGGTCTCAGACATGTAACACTGGTTTTTTTGTTTCTCAGAGTGATCGTTGGTCTCTGCGCCTATGTCTCAATTCTTTGATAGCTGAATCGATCTTATCTCTGAACGTTCGAATTTCCCGGACTCTTAAATTACACTGCTGAAACCATCAACTGTGTTTGCTTCCTATTCATCGTCTTGCTATACTGTTGCTCGGACTCGCGTCTATCAGATATCATGTTGAATGTTGCCAACACAAGGGAATACATTTATAACATTTGTCGAAGGTATTACCAACTGCTTTACGTAAATAAGACGAAATATAAACCTATGCGCGTGCAGTTATTGCAATATTTCTAGGTGGGACTAAAAATGCCACACCATGCATTACGGTGCATCAAAAAGGTGGAGCACTTTCAATCTCAGTGTGCCCCAAATAGTTAAAATAAAATGACTGGCGAATCTAATTTATTCTACAATAGTATACGAAGTAGTATAAAGTATAGTATAGTATAGTATTATGCAATAGTATACGCGAATAGTATGCAATAGTATACGTATACGAAGGCAGACGTGATGATGTGATGGATTTAGTGGGTCAGTCACACGTGGGTCCAATCTGTTGGATCTGGTGGTTGTAAGTGTCCTGTTGTACGTTTGTATTTTAAATAGTCCAGCCTCAGGTGTTGCTGTTGCAACAAGTATAATTATTTAACACTATAACAGGGATAATCTAATTAATAAATAGGTGTATTGAATTTTTATACGACAGTGTTTATGACAAGTTAGATTAAACGTCACGAAACATCATAAAATTCTATATAACTTAATCTATTATCGATATTTCTATTAAAAATTGTCTGGTACGTTGAAAAATCGACAAATAAGATCGTGAATTTTTGGCACGCAGATGTCTAAAGTTCTTCGTTTGAAAAATGTCTGTCCAAAATGATCAAGAAGTATGCTGCAACTTCAACGAAAGGGTAGATCAATCAACGGAAACGCTCTAACCCTGATACACCACAGAGGACGCAGAAAGTAGACGGAATTCACACAGAACTCGCTGAAAACTCGATTAGACCCTGATCGGTAATCGAACTAGAAATCACAGAGAAGCCGCACAGTTGGGGCACACATAGAATTCGTTCAAAACTCAGTTAGAACTCGATCGGCTAACGTGTGCAGTGTCGTAAATACATATCTCGATAGCTCGCGAAAACTCTCTCTGAAAGCTCCGTTTCGAATATTAATTCATTCTACTTCGCCTATCTTTGCTTTGCCCCATTCCATACTTATTCCCGTTACCGTTCGTTCGAAATCTTGTCCGAAGTACAGTGACAAAGAGAGTGCAAGTCCTTCGGGTCATAGATTTAGTTGAAACTTTGCAGGTTTGTAGATTTAATCATCCAGTTCAAGAAAATGTACCATTATAAAGGCAATTACTCGATAGTTTTTCAGATATTTATGATGCTTATTGCCACATGAACGTTTCTCGCGTTACATATCTTCTACCATCGTTGAAGCCTGCAAAACGGAGCTGACACGATTTATCCGAGACACCTGGTGTGTCACGAATCGCTAAGTACAGTCAGTCTCTTGCTCAGCCAGATTTCTCAACCGGCAGGTACGTGTTCGAAGAAGGAGAAAACTTAATCTCCACCCTCTTGAGATTCAACGAGCTCGCTGAAACAGGCGAAGACGTTAGAATACCTCCACCGTACATCCATTTTAATCGTTTTCGACGTGGCAAACCGGAGAACGCGACGAACATCAAATATTGATGGCACAATAACCCGACTGCTAACAGTGTAAAGCCACTGTTCTTTGCTCGCCGGGGGTTAACACCCCTTTCCGCCGTAAATTTTGAATGCGCGAGGCGTAAATCTTGGCGCGCCAGGTTCTCGCGTATTACGGGAACAACGAAAGAGAGGAACAGTCGGGGGTAGCATCGAAAAGAGCCGTTTCCGGCGTGCATCTCGGGCTGGTATAAAGAACGCTTAGAATTCACGATGTACATTACCACTTTAAGCGTGGAGGCGCGAGCTCGCGAACGGCTTCCTCGCGTGCTCGAGAATTAATATTTACCGTGATGTTATGAGGCCGGTGCGAAGTTTTCGCTGTTCACGGTTCGATCGTTAACCCTTGTCCGAGCTTAGCTGAGAGCCGCCTCTTCGCGAATAATTCAAGATCAGGTCTCCGAGCTGTCTAGAATCCACGCTGTCTGTCCTCGGGAATGGGGAATTCTTCCGTTGCTAGTGTATCCTACGAGTTTCGATTGCTTGCATAATAAATATTCGGCTTAGTTCAGTTAGTAATTCTTAACTCAGATGAAGAGCTGATGGCTGACGATAAATGAGTTTTAATTTCAGCTTCGTATAAGGTTTGTTCGCAAATAATTCGAGTTGAGGTCTTCGAACTATCTTGAATCTCTGATTCCACGTTGAAATGGAACCCGCAAGTTTCGGTTGCTTGGATGATAAATATTTGGCTCAGTTCAGTTAGTAATTCATAACTCAGATGAAAAACTAATAAATGAGTTTTAATTTGAGCTTCGCGTAAGGTTTGTTCGCGAGTAATTCGAGTTGAGGTCTCCGAGCTGAGTGATAAATTTCTATTTTCACACTGTTTGTCGTCGGAATTAGGAAATTCTGTTGTCAATAGAACTGGGCGAGTCTCGGTTACTTGGACGATGAATGTTCGGTTCAATTGAATCAGCAATTCATAGCTCAGGATATGAACTGATGGCTGGCGATGAATCATTTTTGATTTGAGTGCCTATGAGCTATGTTCGCGAATAATTCTACACGAGGTCTCCGAGCCGAGCCTCTATTTTAACGTCTGTTGTCTTGACAATGATCTGAAACATTTTTCTCTTACGAATGCAACCTAAAATGGAACCTGACCCAAACTTATATTAGACCAAAATAGACCTTTACCAACTGGTATTAGTAAATCTTAGCAATTATCGAAATGGATTAATGAAAACTCTAAATGGAAGCGTTTATAAGCATTTTTCGGATTTTTATCATAAGACTATTGCAAATTCCGAGGTTTACCAATCTTCATCAATCTTAATGCAATAACTGTCAAGCTGTTTTCGTAGATTTCTTGCTCCTTCCTATGTCAGGTTATGTCATTTTGGAACAATCAATCCACTAGTAGTACATCGTTCTAACATTGTACCATTTCTGAGCAACAAAGCATAAACGCGAAGGTAGATGATGGTCACCTGTAACCGTCATAGCAGTGAACGCGTTGAAAGTAGAGGCGAGATTGCGAAATGAGCGAATGGGATGAGATTGGAAAATCTCGGGTTGAGAATGGAGAGCGAATAGGGTGAAGAATGAAGCTGTTTCGTAGATTGTAGACCGTTTGAGAAAATGGGTTTTTGACGCGAAATTGGGATTCGAGGATGGATGGTTGGGTAGCTAGCATGTGCAGTGACTCGTATTAATGTTTGTTACGAGAGCATGATTTTTTGGTATTAATAGCAACAACAGGGTGATGTATTGGGATAAATATATCCATTGACACGTTGAGATTAATGACGTGCAAATTGAAACAGGCGGTGTATGGAATATGCTATACACGTGTGCGATGAATTTTGCCGTGATAGGAAACAATTTTGTTATCGACAGATCGCTTCGAGTTGCGTTTCTTTTTAACTCTCCAATTTGCAAATTTAACTTCGATTTGTCGGTAGGAAACTGTTAAAGCTAACGATATCGAAACTCGTTTAAAAGAGCCGAAATTTTCTTTCAAACCTCTCGCCGAGATCCACGCGAAATCAAATCCTACGTCCACAGAGATTCCACCTTATCCACCTGAATTAAATTCCGCGGACGATTTACTCGCAATTTCTTCCGACCCCGGAGACCAAGTTCCTCCATTAGAATTCACCGCGACCGATGTGAAAAACCGAAAACACGATCCATCAAACCTGAGCGAACAACAAGCAACCGGTCCAGGTCCGCTCGTTACAGGGATCAAGCTCTTTTTCCATCGTCTGCGAGCATCAGTCGTGCAGGAGGTTCTTTTTCCTCGCATCGAAGGATCCATTAAGCGCAAAGACCGCAGACTGCGCAACAATTTCCCTGATTGGACAAGCTCGGCCTTATTGGCGACGCAAAAAAGCCGGGGCTTAATCGATGTGGACGCGACCGAAGGCGAGTTCCCGAGACAAACTTCCTTCGTTGGTTTCGGCGTGTGTCAGCCACGGGATTTTTCTTCCAGGCCAACGATGCCTCCTCACCGGCCGGGCCGCTTAACAGGCCGCCATTTAAATAATTGCAAGCTTGCAAAAACCTTGGACGGTTTCCCAGGCATCTTCGAGGTTCGATCCGACGCTACGTAGGGGCTATTACACGTGATTAATTCTCCGAGGCTTCTTCACGGACATGAGATCGCGGTCAATGAACGCTCCGTTGAAATTCAATTTGGCGAAACCACATCGTCACCTTCTGTCGCGTTTGCTCGCGGCTTTTCACGTCGAGCGTCGTCGTTCGATAGGAATTTATAGGGGTGGTAAGAAGAAAGGGTGAGGGAGGGAGGGAATATAGCGGGTGAAACGAAGTGCAGGTGGTGGATGGTGGAAATAGAAATTAGTGGGATATTCTGGAACGAATTTCCTCGGTCGGAGTATTTTGCTATTCGTGTGGGGATATTTAGGTGATCGAGGTTAGGTTAGTCGTGGATATTATATTTAAATGAAAATATTATGTATTTATTAAACAGTATTGTAACTCAGGGTTAAAAATTATCGAAGAAATATATTTATAATAATTCCATTTACATTATCTCGCGTTACTCGTACACACGTTTGCTGTCAATCAATTCAGAATTATAACTGACCTATCCAAATACTCTCTCATTAATTTTTTTTCTTTCTTATATCACATAAATATACACATATAAATATTCACCACTCTTTGTTCATTACACGCATAGTCGATCCACTCATTCTTTTTTACTTGC
This sequence comes from Eufriesea mexicana, assembly GCF_001483705.2. Taxonomy (NCBI): domain Eukaryota; kingdom Metazoa; phylum Arthropoda; class Insecta; order Hymenoptera; family Apidae; genus Eufriesea; species Eufriesea mexicana. Next base: position 70,704 of record NW_016920857.1, read on the forward strand.
ATCATTTATTTTATATAAATATATATATTAAATGAACATTATATAATACAACCCTCTCTCCACGCAGCTTCCTATGAATTAAACGCAAGAATTATTTTTTATATATAAAATACAAAAATTTATACTAATATTGGTAATCGTTGACAGATTTTTTTAATATATATATATTAAATTAAAATCGAAATATTAATTAACTAAAATATTAATTTTACATAAACAATATACCGTAAACCTTCAAACAAGTCCTAGACCATAATCCTCATACGGGGGTTGATGAAACTGGTCTATACATCAACCATATAATATAACTATAACACGCTCTTCGTCCATTGAATCACCAGAAATATCAACAATCCCGTTCGCAAATTCTCCCAACTCCGTTTCCAACTTTCGCAAAGTTAGGTACACTAACGATGCACAGAAGCAAAATTATTGCTCATCCCAGACCTCCACCCCGTCGAACCCACCCCATAGGGAAAGCAAAGCGTTCTGCAAAACCCGAAAATTCCCGTATGGTCGAAAACGAAAGACGATCACCGCGATTATTGTTTCGACTTGGCCAGCGATTAATTTTCAGCGACGTTTTTAGCGGCGACCGTTACGTGCCGTTTGCTGATCGATTTTGAAACGAGATTTCCACTGGCGATACGTGTTCCGCGTATCAAGGACCGGTGTTGAAAAAAGCTACATACACACGGTCGTATACGTGTGGCAATTTAATCGCACGACCGCTCTGGGCATTACGCGTTTCGCGAAGAAAACAAATTAGCGGCTCGATTTTACGAACGTTCGACAGCGATGGGGTGGCTGCGCGCTGCATTCGAAAGTGACAAGTGATTAATTGAAATTATTTCGGCTACAAAGGTGGTTAGCGGGGAGTCAGAAGGATTTGAACGTTAATAGCTTGGCAAGTTTTCAGGGAATTTCGTTTGAGTTGCCGCAATTACGAATTTCAGCCGACTTAAAGGGGGTGGCGCGCGAATTTTCTCCGACTAGGGGGAAGTTGCGACGAACGTGTTACAGTTGTCGTTGGAGTTCACGAGACGAAGAAATTGACGCGGGAAGTATGTTATCGACGGAAGCAACGCGAGAATGACAGGAAATATTTGGAGAGCGCAGCGATTTGGAAGAGATTAATTTTGGCAGTCGGCGAGAGGATGGAAGCTTTATGAGGGAATTAGCAGCGGAGAGTTATGAAGCTTGGAGAATGTTTGAGAATAATACCTCGCTAATTTTATTCTTTCGGAGTCGAGAACTTTTCAAGTCTCTTTACCATTTCAAACGCTTATTACGCTAAAAAAGATTCGAAGAATGCTTCACCTTTTTCTTTAAATCTCTGTAACACTTTGAAACTTGGACCGTGCGTATGTGTGTGTCTGTATCCTTTTAATTTATTATCGCTTTTTAATCATTTTTCATGTTTATTTCACTTTGTTTTATCCCATATTGATAATTTTTAATATGTATTACATACGAATTACTTTTCTATCCCAAGAAAGTGTAGAAATTTCCTTAAATAATTGGTTTTTTTAATTTTGGAGTTGATTAGTTTTATAGAATGACGAGTATACTCGACGAAATCAAAGCAATCGTACTGTAAAATTGAAATTAATTATAACAATATTTATATTTTTGTTATTTAATAGTTTATTAATTCTTAGACCAAACGACATTTGAAATTAAAAATATATTTATTGTATTTTATATAGCAAAATCGATTATTTTTCCCCACGAGAAAAAATGTCATCTTTTCGTAACGAGTATACTCGACGAAATATCGAATGGGTTAAAGATTAAACGACCTAGGGCTGAATATTTTACATCATCCTTCTCAGGCCAATATAAATCATAACGAAATTTCCATTTCCATAAACGCAACACTTTTAAATATTTCTCTATTAAATTTATCGTATTTATAAATTTTATAATTCATATTTTTCAAATATTCCATTTCACCGTAGTCCAAAGAGAATACGAAATACGTAGTATAGCAAGGTCGAAAATATGGTTGATACTCGGTTTCCAGACTCCAGCCACACTCTCATCTTGTCAGTCTTCACCGAAACTTTTACATTTTTCCGTTTATCGCGTCTATAAATTTTACACGTGTCACGTGTATAATACAAAGTTTCCACTTCCGTGTAACCCTCGATTTCAATAACTTAAAGAATTCATGTCCGAGCTAGAACGACGTGCTAAAAGTTGCCGGAATTGCAAACCAGCTAACGTCAAACAGCGTCGCTCATGGCTGTCGAAGGTTTCGTTACGACTCGACTAACGGCGTGGAGCATTTTTTAAAAAAATTCGCCACGCCACCTGAGACCGCCGTTTCAAAACTTACATCAGGTCGCGAGCGTAAGTTACAAGTTGGAAATTGAACCATTCGCGTGTACCGACACGCTGACCCGGCCGATTCGTTTTCCAATTAACGTGGCTCCGAAGTTCCAGCGTCTAACTTTTTACGAAATGTAACTAGCGTTGTAACAGATCCGAACGTGAGCCAGGTCTCTGTGGCTGAACTTCATGAATAAAATTCAAATTTTACATCCCGCTGTCGGCCTTCGTTCCTCCGTGTCATGGAGAACGATGTTGCTGGAAATAGGAAAAGTATGGAAGGGTAGGGAGGAAATTAGAAAAACTTGTTATAGGCTTAAATTATCGCGTCGAATTATTTCTGCGGTGTTCTGCGATGTTCTGTGATGTTCTGTAATGTTCTGTGATGTTCTGCGTTGTTTTTAGGAGCTTTTAGTTTCTTTCTGGTGTTATTAACTTTTTCCTAGATTTCTTTGGGACTATGCTTAGATTAGAATAATAATTTTTCTTTATTCAAAGTTGGTTGTCCGAAGATGATGATAAAGGATGTGATAAAGGATGTGATAAAGGATGTATGTATAATTAGATCTTTCTTTGAAGGAAATTGATTTTTCTGAGATAGAATTATTGACTTGTACTACTGATTTTTGTTTAGATTCTTTCTGACTTTTTTTGGAGATATTTCAAAAATATTTTTGGGTTAGGTTATATCTTTATTCGAATAAAATTGATCTTTTTTGGACTCTGTTTAAGTTTTCTTTGGAGTAGAATTATTAATTTGTAATGTGTAGCTGCAAGTGATATAATAAAAATCGTGTTGCTAGAAACGTAGATATATCCTGAATTTCAGATTCTACGTTTAAATATTTATATTTAAGTATGTTTAATAAATTCACATTTCTACGTGAAGTATAATTTTACCTTTTATTCTATATAATTTACGTATTTTTCTCCTAGTACCTACAATAAGACTATCTAGCATGAATTTTAATCTTTAATATCCATTGGTCAATTATTGTAGAGTGTACCTTCCTAAACACGAATCCCTAATCGAAATTGCTCTATCACTCTCAGTTTCCAAAAAATGTTTGCATTTTTTCTAAAAACACGCGGTTTTTGGCTAAAATAAAGTATCACATAAAGAGCAAATATATTAGGAGGTTCATTCTCGTGTTAAAAGTTAGGTCAAGGTATAAAAGTTAGGTGTATCTCGCTCCTTGCTCGCAAACGACGCATAAAAATTTGAGGGTTGTTCTTCACGTCGAAGAAAACGAGGGTAGGTTAGAACGGAAAGGAAAGCTGGGATGCGTTTTGTCCTGGGTCTGCTAGTGAACTCGTCAGTAAGGCTACCTATCAGGTCTGCGCCTTAGACGCGGAGATACTATTGGCAACGTCAGGAATTTCTATTTGTGGTGACCATCGTTCTCACCCTTGCCAATAAATGAATTTCAACTTCAAGGAAGTTTGAGTAAGACCTTAGTAAAAGCTTGGTAAAATCTTCGCTTCCTATATATAGAATTTCCAGGCTTTCTAAAATAGTATCCCCCTCTAAGGCAGGACATGTTAGGTACCGTTACTGATGAGTCCACTAGCAGGCCCGGGACGAAACGCATCCCTTCCTTCTCCATTCGCCCCTTCCAGCAACACCTCAACACCCAGGATACCTGACCACTGTCAACGCCAGCAATCATATGGCAGATCCCTCATATATTTTTAGGAGGATTGACTGCTCTAGCGATTGGGACTTTTCATTCCTTAGCACCTGATCGTATTTTCTCTTCGCAGGGAGCATGCGTTGTAGTAAAACCGAATGAGATAGGACGCTGCAGAATCTGCATAGTCCTGGTCCTTGAAGTTATTATGAAACAAAAAGCTAACGCCGATTCTGTCATAGGGACGCATCTCTACTAACGAAAAATCACACTTTTCCACGCGCAGTGACAAGGGTCCCGAGTCAATGGGGGCCTAGTTCGTGTCTTTACGACCACCCCCATGACTCACGGACCACGACACGTTAGGCCACGGCTGGAATAGTGCAGTTGGTTAGTTGGCAACGAGAGTACAGAGTAGAGCATTGTCAATAGCGATAAAATAAACTCTACTAAAATCGGATACAGTGCCTTCGTTTATTATAATCCCTTCACTGTCATATCTTATCTCGCTCGATCTTCGTCACTTTTGGGTCTAATTGCGGTCACTGTCAATAATCGAGGAAGTGTCAACCGAGTTAATCACCTGTGAAGATGTAAATACGCTGTGCCATCTGTTCTCGAATGCACTGTACATATCCCACGAATCTACGACGAATTCTGTTGGTCGAAGGAGCAATGGACGACACTTGGAATGCAACGTCCATCGCGATGGGACACCAGCTTTATCGAGGTGCGAAGAAAGGCGAAACTCGTTTCACGCTTGCTCGAATGGCTGCGGAACGGGTCGAAAGTCGTCTGGCGAACTCATCTAAAATCTATTGGTATCATTAGCCGTGAATGTTCGCGGGTACACGCGGATATTAATTAAAAGAGGGTGCGAATGGAGAGAGGTTTTTTCTTCGCTGCGGCGAAGGTACACGTGTCCGGACGCAGGGGTGACGAGGAATAAAAGGAGCAAAAAGAGGGAGAGACGGGGGACGGAAGCAAGGGAGAAATGTACGAGTAGTTCGTGCCCGACTCTTCACCGGTCCTCGTCGTTCTACATTTTCCTCTTTGAACTAAATTCTTTGTTAATTATACGGTCGACTGCTTCGTCGTTAAATTCAAGCCTCGAATTGCGACCGGCTTCCACGGCCCGCCTGCTCAAATCCCGTTATGGAGACCGACTTTTTATCCAGCTAACGATGGCGAGCGAGAAATTTGCAATTTCAAACGAACCGTCTGTCCATTGATCAAAAATCCTTTCCCGGAGTTTAGCCGGAGTAATTCTTCCGGCTAACCTGTCAACGGGATCACTCGGTGAAATACAATTACCTCGTTGGGGAAATAATGGGTCGTCCAGCGTTCTTCACCGTTCAACGTTAACCTTTCAAACGGAAACATTGGTTTCTTGGTCTATGTTGCGGCCCTAGGACCGCAATGTCCCAGGTCAAGTGGAGGACTGTTTTATGTTCATATTTTCAGCATCCCTTGATTTCTATACACTCATTGTCACCTAAGGTACGACTTGGGTAAACCGTGACAAGGACCGATATATTACCCTTTAAGACGACAGGCATAAAGACTTAGATTGTTTAAACAACCACCATCATCGAAAGACGCTGAAGCTAGCACACACCCCCAATGTTATACCAACCAGGAAGAGGTTAAGAATATGAGAAATAATTCTAATCGATTCTTAAATTATTAAGTAATAACGGATTCTACAATGATAGGAGTAAAATTTACATTATAGCAAAGGATTCGTATGAGAAATGATTCTAGTTAATTTTTAAATTATTATTTTAAATATAATATAAATATTGTAAATATATTATATTTTATAACAGATGACAGTTTCAAAACAATTATTTAGAAAAATGTATGGCTCGTGATATTCATGTTTGAGTTAAGATCTTCGTCACGAGTCAGACTCGTCGAAATATGCGAAGGGGTTAAGAATGTGAGAAATAATTGTAAGCAATTCTTAAATTATTAAGTAATAATGGATTCTATAATGATAGGAGTAAAATTGACACTATAATATAGTTGGTAGCATAAAGAAACGAAGTCGTATTTCCTGAATTATTCCATGAAAATGGCATATCAGCCTGTCTTCTGGAAAATGAATAAAAATTGACAAGGGTCACTTTTGATATGAATCCTTCGATCGTTGCATATTCATTGCTCTCAGTATAGAAATTAGTATTTGTGAATAAATCATAATAAACGGGAATTTATAATTTTGTTCGATATTTTTCACAAACTGTGGCTGACTATATTTTAGGCATCCTAACTTAAATATATCAATAACAATAATGGCAGTTTGGTGTTAGATAAATGTTTTTAGCAAATAAAATTTGTAGGTACAATGCAAAAATAAGAATTATTACAGTGAAAATATAATTACAAGATAATAAAAATTAACATAATAATAAAAGGAATATAAATTTCTTTAAGTATCCTTTTTAGAGGGGAACCTTAATAATGGATGTATATCGAGTTTAAAGGTACGAATCTTTGTATAAAGATTTCAAAATCTGGTTAGATATTTGCAGACGATGAAATTGAAGCACTGCAACAGATTTTGGACTTCCGCTCGAGTATATTAGAGATTATTTTATTTGAAAGTTAAATAAATATTTTTATCTAGTTCGTGTACGTCGCGGGAATAAGTCTCCCGGTGTACTTTTGAAATTGGACGTAATCCGTACAAAGTTATACCTCACACTTGGTAAAGAAGTTAAAAAGTTGGACGTAGACGTAGAGGTTCAGGTAGTGCTGTCCGTGTTACAGAGGTTTGTTACATTCGAAAAAAAAAATATCGCGATAAATAAAAGCAAAAATATGTGCTAGGTGTTGTATGCGAGTGTCTCATATGTGTAAAAATATTGCACGAGTTTATTGAATTTTTATATGAAAATTTTTTCCTCGTCGAAATTTGCTAATTTTACAAAGTAATGTATGGCAAAGAATATTGAAAGAATATTGTAATGTATGACGAAGAAGCTTAATTTTATCAAAGAAAATGTGAATCATCGTTCATTGCTATATTAATAATTATCTAAACAGTAAGGATATGTAAACTCAGCGTAAAATTACTTTCTAAAATAAACAAAATTTTTAAAAAATTAATAAATAAATTTTTCATTGTTATGCTAATAATTAGTTAAACAGTAACGATAAATAATTTAAGTCTGGAATTATTTCTAAAAGCAAACAGTATTTAAAAAAATTAATGTATAAATCTTTCATTGTTATGCTAATAATTAGTTAAACAGTAACGATAAATAATTTAAGTCTGGAATTATTTCTAAAAGCAAACAGTATTTAAAAAAATTAATGTATAAATCTTTCATTGTTATGCTAATAATTAGTTAAACAGTAACGATAAATAATTTAAGTCTGGAATTATTTCTAAAAGCAAACAGTATTTAAAAAAATTAATGTATAAATCTTTCATTGTTATGCTAATAATTAGTTAAACAGTAACGATAAATAATTTAAGTCTGGAATTATTTCTAAAAGCAAACAGTATTTAAAAAAATTAATGTATAAATCTTTCATTGTTATGCTAATAATTAGCTAAACTGTAACGATAATTAATCTAAGCCTAGAATTATTTTTAAAAGCAAACAAAATGAAACAAAAATTTATGAATTATTGTACCATCATTGAATAACAAAATAAGTAAAAATGGTCAAATATTTAAACTAGTTTTAATATTATTTAAAATCTAAGCGCTGTAGATATAAATTTTCATTAACGGCACTGTACATCGTCGCGGAAAAGAAATTAATAAATTAATACCTCGTTACACCATCGAAAAATTGTTGAAAAATGTTTTCGATGTCGTTTCTTTCATCATCCGGTACATTGGCATCGTTGTAAAAGTGTCTCTCTGTATTTAGAACGTGTTATTGTAGCATCTTAAATAATTCTCCATTTAATGTTCACAAACGGGAGCGTAGCAGAGAGGATAACTAGCCGGCAGCCTTCGTTTTTAATAAACTTTCTTCGGAGCTTGCATTTAAATTTAAATTTAAATTTCCCCGGAAGCTTAAACGCGGCCACAATTTTACGCGACGAGCTTTCCCAGCCGACGAACACACACAGTATTATCGATGTTCTATTCCTTCCCTCGCGAATAAACTTCTGCAGCCTTGTTCAATGGATTTCCGGCAAATCGCAATTCGCCGTATCGATGATGAGTTGCTAATTACCGATATGAATAGTAAATTCCAGGATCGAATTGCGCTCGTATATCGATAACACTGGCCTGGTAACTCGCGAGAAGCAGATTCACGGGGTTGAATTCAACAATTCATTGTTGTCATTTTAAGTATTCGCAGAATTTAAGTATAATTATCGCAAATGGTAAAAAAATAATAGAAAAATCGTTCGTATCGTATTTACACTGTCAAATTCGATTTACTTGTTCGTATTTACTTTATTTATAAATAATACGATATTAATTGTCTGTCGAAGTAATTGCTATGAAAAATAGCGCAGAAATAAACGCTCCATGGGGTAACAATGTTGTCTTATATCACCAATTTATTATTATTTTGCGTGTTAATCAAAGGGTTAATCAGCATGTCATCTGCAGACGACTGTCAATACCCCCTTCAGCTACCACAGCGGTAACACGATTAGAAACGGAAACGTTGTCAAATTTTAGAACGCTACAACAAATTTATCGCTACCTTCCAAGTGCGAAACAAGTCTGTATGCAAATCGAATCCGCCGATCCTGTGGCGAAACACACGCTCCCGTAAATGCCCGTATTCCGCACACGATAGAGCCGAGCATAAACCAGCAACATCCGGCGACTCCGGTGGTCGCTGGGCGCGGATGAAATACCGATGAACCGGTGATGAGTCGAAGTCGCAGGGTGATCGATACCCATGGAGTTCTGGGGGCGAGGCATTCTTCGCGAAGCCGGAACAAGTTGGTAAATTAACACGTCGAATTCCCGCACACATGTGGGCTGTGCGGCGTGTGGAACTTCCGATCGGTCCAGAACTCTGTACCATCCGCAACGAGTTTCCGCGTGGCGAACTTTCTTGCCGCGCGATAGCCCTCGGCGCCGATATACCCGGGAAAAAGGGAACAGGCGGAAAACGGAACGGGAACGCGCGATAATCGATGTACCGTGACGAGCTTTTAATGCCCACCGCAGCTGTGTGTTACACAGCTTGGGAGTCGTGATTCTCGCAGATGAATTGCTGCCGATTCATCGACTGTAGGGGATCAAAATGGAGACGCGTGTTCTCGTGAATCGTGTGTTGGATTGTGTTCTAAGTTGGCGAATGATTCACCAAAAATTCAACCTTCGCAGTTTTATAGGGATATGTTTCCTTTCTGTTAACACGTTAAGTGCCACGTCGGTCCCCAGGGACCGGCGCTAGACTTTGAACCCAGCTGGTCTTCAGTGACTGGCCCAGACTAGGATCGAAAGGTGCTAACTTTTGGTGTTAAATTCTTCGCCATCTTTGGACCTAATGTTTGGGAATTCCTGTTATAACAATTGGTACAGTATCTCCGAGTTTTATGAACACTTCAACGGGCTGAGCACTTAACGTGTTAAGGGGTGCATACAGAGTATCCCGCCTTAGTATACACAAATAAGCCTTGAGATCGATATTTCAAAGGTTTGCAACACGATCGTAAAGAAAGACTATTTTCGAATTGAAATTTTGAAATATTGGGAAGGGGGGGATAAATATTGGGTAGCCTCTTCAGTCGAATTTCTATCCTAACGTCGTTCCATCCATCTTTTGTCCTCGAATTTCACCGATTTCTTCCTAGAAATCGGTCGAATAGGTCTTTACCGCCAAAAGACGAAGGGTATCCATGAACCTTGCCACAGGATGAACCTGGAGGATTCTTTGACCTAATGGTGCGGGTATTGGAATCTTTAATTTCGGGAAATCGTGGATAAATTTCGTGGGAATAAAGGTCTATATCATGGTGTGCGTGTAGATTGAGTGGATTGCAAGTGAGGTGTGATTCCAGGAATGTGGTGGAATATTTGGGATACAGGGTTGTGTTGCGATGAAGCGACTAGTCGAGGTAGGGAGAATGAGTTTCGATAGGGAGATTGAGGGAGAGTGTGAGGATGCAAGAGAGATTATAGTATTACTATTTACTGGATTTAAATAAGAATAGTCCTTACACTTTGGACTTCGATAAAGGACTGAAATGATGCTTTTAAATGATGGGTCTGTGTGCTTTTTGTAGGGGAAATTTTATGGAGGTTGAGTGGTGGAGAGATGTATTGGAATTGTATAATTAGAATAGGTGGAAGTAGAGTTTGGATGGTTCAGAAACGAGAGTGGTACTTGGATATGAACATATTTAGAAGTGCCAACTATGTATTGTATAATTATACTGTTCGACTGTTCAATGTCATTTAGAATCGATGGTGAAAGAAATCGGTAGGGTAATTGTAATTTCTGGAGAATGATCTATAGTTGCGAGAATAAGTAGGGATGAACTTTGAATGGTTGATAAATCTGCTAATAGCAGAAGATTACCAAGTATGACAGTAAATAACAAAGGGCTGCCACCTTTTAAACACAAAGCCAAGAATAATCTGTTATAGCAAAAATTTTTGGTTAGGATGATTTAGGAATGTAATTGAACATGTATAGTTACGAGAATAAGTAGGAGTAGACCTCGAATGGATGATAAACCTGTTAATTCCAAAAGATTACCAAGTATAAGGGTAAATAACAAAGGGCTGTCATCTTTTAAACACAAAACTAAAAATAAAACCTAAAATGCATAAAATTCATAAAGCTCGAAAAGTCACAATTCCCATAAATGAATATGAATTTTATATAGATCATGCTGTAATTTCATTCTTGAAAAATGGAGCACACCGTTTTTCTTATTAGCAATCATTTTATGATTTGCAATTGTTGATTGTAATTATACAATGTCTTTAAATTCCACGTCTATTTCTTCAATAATTTTCTCTCATTAATACCCAGATAAGCACCCAGATTCCCCAAAAATTATTTAATTACTAAAAATCAAATATTCTCCTGTTAGCCTACCTCTCGCTGTCTTCATATTCGTATTCATAATCGCCATTTTTTATATTTCGGATATCCGTAATTAATAATTTCTCTTCGATGCGAAACATCCTTGGCGCGTTAATTGATTGGTTCACCGTTACTGCAAGACGGCCATAAATATTCAATGGAATATTACACGACGAAAAATAGAGAATCGGAAAGTGATCGTCCTTAGTCAATAGCGATAACACTCGCGAAACCTGAATCGATATCTCGATAAGCGAAGAAGAGAAGGAAAAATCCTCGAAATCGAATATTCAGCGATCTGTAACGAACCTCTGCTCGACTTTCTTCGGTGAGCCATATTTGCGAATAAAATTTGGATAGACAAAAACGATATGCATTTACAAGCGTATCTACACTCGACGACGTTTCGACTCGATTTTGCCAATGGTTTGTTAGAGCAGAGTATTGCTAAAGGGAAGTTGCAGCCCGTGGGGATGAAACTCGAAGAAGGGCTCAGGTGTTAACCGATTTTCATTCTGTTGACCTCGTTCAGAAGTCTCGGTACTTAACTATTCCGAGAAAGTTAACTTAAGGGATTACTCATGAAGTTCGTAAATTAAATTATTCGCAGTTCCTTGATATAAGCGACGAGGGAGTTGTTAATTATGATATAGCATCGCGAAATACAGTTTTATTTCTCAGATTAACTCTTTGACTGCCACGTTGGTCATATATGACCGGCCACAGTTTCTCCTGTGAGGCCATGGTGGTCATTAGTGACCGGAGTGCTTGAACCACTTGAACTACATTGAACTACATTGAATGAAAATTGACAGTTAGTGCATTTAGAATATAACCGCTAATTAGAAGATACTTCGAAATAAAAATTGCCCCATTGAACGATTAAAAATTTTTATTAGAACATCGATCAAAAGAATAGAACACATCTTGCATCCAACAGTGCGCTCTCATGGTGTCGATGAGTGTTGATGATTTTCTCTTGATAGAGATAGCTTTTATCAACAGTCAGATTTATTTATTTATTAATTTATTTAGCCTCGTTGAGAATAAAATAAAGAATAAGAAAATTGGTTATCACAGAAGTGTATTTTATTTGTAATTACTGATTCGAATTTAGTTGTGTCATTAAATTTCTCATGCAATTTATTCTTTAATTTTGACTCGGAAAATAAAAGAAAGAAGAAAATGCTATTCTTATATTACCCAGAAGTAACTGTAATTACAAGAATTACATAACAGAGTTAATTCCCTAGGTTCGACTAAATTTATTTCTGCAATCCTGGCGTAATTTAATTAATTTTTTATTCCGTCCATGCTAATCGATTTCGATTTAGTTTCGAAATTAGCATATACTATTTTGTCAATTTATCTATTTAAATATTAACAAACATAAATTCCACAAAATATTTTTGAAATTGTTTAAAATTGTTTGTGATAATAGCATCGTATATATTTTAGTTGTTTCTTGAAATTGCAAAATATTTGTCGAAGCTTCAGATAAGCATACATATCGTGCTTCAACCTATTACCAGTTGAATTATCGCGTATTCAATTTAAATGAGTTGAAAACGTGAAAATCACGTTTGGTAAAGCGAAGATATTATTCTTGCTAAGTATCTCGAGGAAGAAGTTATGGAGCAAGTCCTAATACTTCGTCATGCTTCTCTCTGTGCAGGTTGTAGAACTAGTAAAATATGAGGAGATTATTTGGCAATCAAAGAACAGTCTACTTAAGAGATTCATAAAAGTGCGCAAAAGAAAAACGACGATTGGAGTGTGGAAAAGTCGTGGAAACTTGTGAAAAATAGTTATTACCTTTCCGAGTTCAATAAGGGTAAATCTGGAGAAATAAATTCATAGTCCTCCATTATAATCCCTTTCTCAGTACCTATGAAAAGAATTTCAATTGTGATTTAGAGAAAATTCAAATCAGAATTAATATTTATAAAATGTAGACTGTTGAAACAATTTTTTATAATTTTCAGTTTTGAGATTTAAGAATTTTCAGATATTTTTGTTCCATTTTAAAAAATTCAAATTTAAAAACAACGGAAAGAGAACAAAATTAAAATTAGAAAAATTATTTCAAATTATTACTTATGATAACATATCTCAGCAAATAATAGTAAATTTGTTTGAGTTTTAAATTAAGAATTTCACAAATCTCGAATTTAAATCTTCCATAATAGAAAATACCAAGTCGTTAAAAAATTTAATAAACCCAAAGAGAAATGAATTGAAGTAATAAAAAATATTTTGGAATTCGGTGTTTGCCGGAAAACGATTATTTGAAATTGAAAAAGAAGTATGATGACGGCAAATCATCTATTAAGCTTGGGCAACATTGATTGCTTCTGAAATTAAAGCTATAAAGTTGTAACACATGTGTAACATTGCGTGACGCAAACATTGCGTCGCGGGGCTAATGCTGACTTTACTACTTCCACGTAAGAGCAGGTCTGGCAATGAATGACTCATTCCACTGACGCCGTACATAAAATCTTTAACGGGCCTGAATAATTAAAACATGAATTTAATCTCGCATTTTTCCCCAGCTGCAATAATATTGCAGTTTCCCTGAAACGAGTTCATTACATTGTATAATAACTCGGTACAGTTATTACTGTTTTAACTTTGCAATCTTCCTGTCTCTAAAACGAATAAAATCTGCAGCACGAAGTATTTTTATCTTTTAATGTATCTTCGTATTAGTCTATTCGACGGTACAGTAATATAGACAGGGAAATGAAAACGTTGATATAGTACAAACCATTAAGAAATAAATTTGCTTTATCGAAATTACAAAATTCGAAGCTGATATTTTCAGTAAGCAATTTCAGTTTCTGGCTGTGTTTCAATTTAAAAATAAATTTCATTGCTTTTTCGTTAACAATGATATTCCATGAAATAATAAATACTTCGTAAATAATGTTATTCACAATAATATAATAAAAAACTATACTATATTTTTACTTTGTTACCCAAGTTTGTGCAGGACAAAAGATAATATAATAAATGCACACATCATTACACTATTACATGTTTCAATTTACAAATAAGCTTTATTGCTTTTTGGTTAACAATAATATTCCATAAAGTAATAAATATTTTATGAACAATATTATTTATAATATTAATATAATAAAAAACTATACTATTTAAATATATTATATTTTCACTTTGTTAACCAAGTTTGTTCAGGACAAAAGATAATAAACTAAATGCAGACACCATTACACCATTACATTTTTATGTAATAATAACATAAATATCACTACTGCTACAAAAAAAAAAAGAAAAATTGTGGCACTTACTAACAATGTACAAAAATTAAATAAATATTTAATTACGTACTTAAATTCATCTGACTAAATTTATCTTGGAAATGAAGTAACTCATATATAAAAGGAGAAAAGGATTACTAACAACCTCCTTCCACAACGTTACTTTTTAATCATTCCCTTTTATCCTATCACCCCATCGAATGTATCGTATTCCCCTACGCAACATCGTAACAACAACGTTCTCGTTAAATCGTTAACTCGATAATTAGCATAAATTACGACGAATTACCTGAAAACGCGCAAGTAGCCACACACACACCTATACGACAATATACGCATTTTCTTCTCAACGAGCGTGTTTAATCTCATGGAATCGGCTCGCAGTAACATCCGTGCCGATTAATTGCTCCCGCGATATTTCGTATCAATTGATTTCATACTTGCCCGAGTCGCCTGAGTGTATTATCTATAGCGGAGGTCGCAGAGTAACCTGGTTATTTCCAGGGAAATTTATGCCGTTGTATTCATGAATTTATTTAAATTCATTTGTAGCGGGACACAATAAATTGAGCCGGTTAATCGAGCGTCCTCCCGATTCCGCGCGTCAAAGGGCGGAATTTAAATATTATCCCTGAGATACGTGGCCCTCGATACAGAGGGAAACGTTTCTGCGGGCATTTTCGAGTGCACTCGACCCACCCCTATTTTCAGATCCGCTGCAATCGGTGCAACGTGTGTTTCCATTGACGTGGCCGTTCCAATTCATCGGCCTTCGACCTAGAAAAGGTCCATGGCCACTTTCGTGCGCCGCATTTCGCAAACGCGAATCAATGTGCGGTAGCTTCTTCTCGACGGCCACTTTGAGCCGTCGTTCAATGGAGCTTCTCGAGATATCCCAGCGACTACTTCCAATCCTTCGAATCGTTCGAGGGTCGTGTAATTATATCATCTGAATAGTGTTTGTTAACGATACACAGCGTTGCATCATCGAGTTCCTGTTATCTTGTTGCTGAGCATTTGTTAGACTGCAAAGGTATTTCTCAGCCTCACAAGATGGATGCTGGTTTTTAATAGTTTGCATGGTATGAAAGGAGTTATTGGCAATCATATGTTGGAATATTTTTAGGTATTGATAGGACCGGAAGGTCGAAGTGTTCCTGTAAGGAACACCTCATATGTTCTAATAAATATACTTCAGATATATAGTGTAGGGGTAAATATATATTAAATAGGTAATATAAAATTTGTATACCTTATTACAATGAAGTACAAAATTTCGTTAAATAGGGTACATAATTACTAACCGACTTTCCTCAAATTTCATCACGAAATACTTCGCTTTAATCCCAGGAAAAGTTTGAAATTTATAAACTAGCGTTGGTACAGTTAAACGCTGAAGCAAATTTATTCGGTACAAATTTACTCCTAACTACAAAAATTATAATTTTGCTATTAAAAGCCACACGATTGCTTTAAAATTCTCAACACCCATTCTAAATTTTAGTTTCGTTAAATATTTAAATTTTCCAACTTCGCTTTATTCTCTCGAATTCGGTATCCCGATCCTTTTTTCGACCTTATTAATTTCGTAACGTTATATTTTAATTACGAAAATAAATTGCAAACTTCATTACACAATTTCTTATTTCACCAAGAACCAAATTCCTTAATGTAATTTATAGGCCTGTAATATTTAGTAAGTCTTCTCATTTCATGAAATTATTAATTTTCAATTTCTCATTTGATTCTGTTTTCATCGACGCAGATAGAAAGACAAATAATATGGAAAACGAAAGGAAGAAATAAAAGGAACAATAATAATGAAACGAAAATTTTCACCGTTTCGTAATTCGTCGATCCACTGGTCGTTAAAAGGACGTGACAGTGCTATACGATAAACAGGAAAACGTTAAACCTCGAATCAGACGGATTTGTACGAAGAAGACAGTCGAACGAGGACTTGGGAGGATTTCTTCGGCAGCAAGCTTCTGCTGGCCGCCACATAACATTTCCAGTCCATAATACTCGAAACAAGATTGCAACGAAGAGCGTGTTAGGTCCACTCTCGAGACTCGAATCCGCAACAGTTCTTCGAGACACTTGCTAGTGGAGGGACGACAAGTTTCGCGACGAAGATTTGCAATTCCACTCGGCTGGTTCGTACGGTCGTCTTCGGTTCCTCTTCGTCAGCGGCCGTGAGGAATTTAAAATCCCCTGGACAGCGGACGCGATGGGGAAGTTTCACGGAGGGCTGAGAGAACTTTGTTCGCAGGCTTTTTCGCCCCGACCTACGCTATTATACACGAGCCGTGCGAGGTTGACGGGCGACCAAGCCTTTAGCAGATTTCTGTCGACGAAATTAGGTGTTCGCTGAATGAAAAGCGCCACTGATGACGGCAACAATTGTCTCGCAAATTGGCTAACCGGCCCTCTTAATTTGCGTGCTGAATACCGGCCACACGATGCCAGGCGTTTATGTTTAATAACTTAATACGGCGTCGGGATAACGAGCATAATTCATTCGCTCGGGATTGTCCAATGTCGCGTCTCCTCGCGATACGGCCGTACTGGACACTGAAATTCGGGCTGACTTAGAGATTTAGCAGTAAGTGGCGTTTATGAAGTGACCTGCGCAGATAATGTCTTTAGTATTACTGCTATTTAATTTAATCCTTGAATCCTGGAATTAGACTGCGACACGATTGCTAGTATTTATTAATTATCGCGAGGTCGAAATTATCAGCGATTATTAATAATAGGAATATTTATTGGCGTTTTTATTTATTTATACGGGATTAATCCATTAGAAAAATTACAAGAAAATTATTACAGTGGGGTATAAAATTAATAGTAGCAAGAAAAAATAAAAACATACAAACAGACAAGATGCGTATAAATATAAGAAAAAAGAAAAAATTTGTTTACAGAGAGGTGCGATGTTGAAACTGTTTTATAGAGTGAAGAGATTGGCTGAATAGATCCAGGATAGGATTAGTGTTGTTAATATTAATAATGTCCTGCGCAGATAATGTCTTTAGTATTACTGCTATGAATTACTGCAGGAAAATAATATCGTCAATCTGAAATTCTTTTACCACTTTCAAAATATGAAAAAATATCGCTGAAAATCGTCAAGCACTTTATATAACCCTTATCCTATCAAGAAACGTATGATTCAGGATTTTATGTCTATCAACATAACAAGGGGTGGATATTTAAAGGGATAGATAATGAAATAATGGCACTTGGAAAATTAAAATAAGGAAACGATAAAAATAATTATATTTACAATGAAAAAGCAATGTGGTCTCTTAAAATATTGCTCGATAAGAAACGCGAACTATACCTTGGTATACCGAAGGTAAACCTCGAATATATTCGCATAGGTGATAGAAATGTTCCGAACCATTACCTTACCCACTAAAGAAACATAAAATAACACTTATAGGAGCGAGGGTAGCCTTAAAATTTCGAATGCGTCCGCCCACAAAAGAATTATTACTAACACCTTATACCTTGTATAAGTGTAACCACCATGCCACATAGCTGCCCTAAATAAAACATCTTCGTGCACATAAAAATGTCAAAAATATCCTAGAATCTCGAAATTACTTCCCATACCGTAGGATATTGCAATAACTGTGATATTTACTCAAACAAATTAAACATTGCACGGTATCATACAGCAGACCCGTGAAACAAATTCGATTTCTCAGGGTGCTTACCTGAAAGCACGGTTTCATTTTATTTCGTTGTTTACTGGAAATCTCGCAACGCCAACTCGATTACCTATTTACATTTGCGTGTATTTCAACCCGTGTCAGAAATTTGTTTTCCATTGTAACTTCGTATTTCACGTGATTACCTGGCGCAACAGTACACTTCGCAGGACTTCGCCTACATCACGGCTAATGGGTATTCCGTGGCTAAAGCTAAATTCGGATTTCAAAATTCCACGTGTTTCGATGAATCGTAAAATCTGACGTCCTCGAAAATGGCGACATCGCAAAAAATTTCGTACAGTATTCCTTTTTGCGACGACCTCGCAATTACTTTGCCGTTTATTATTCCCCGAGATGTTGCCCCATATTTTTATTTTCACCTCATTCGAGCGAAAACTGCATCGACTGTAGTTGAAAAGAAACAGAGAATACTGGGAAAAAACAAAACCGAGGAAAATGTCAAACTCGCATTGAAAAAACGTTTTTCCAAACAACTGTTGTTTCGTAGAGCGCTTGTACAAGCTTGCGTGTATGAACGTTACACATTTTTGTTCTCTCTTTCATAGGTTTACCTATATTTTTATTTTCTTTCTATCATATATTCGATTATTTAGGGAGAGAGAGGTTTGTAATTGGTATGAATGGAGTTCTTGGAACGGATTGTGTTAATTTTTCGTGAATTTTTATTAAATCGAGTTTGTATAGCGTTTTATTGAAAGTTCGTGCGATTTCTGACTGACTGATAGCAATTTTGGAAGCAAATTACTACAGCGCGACAGTGAGTAAAACGGTCAACGGAGGATGTATTTTGTATGTCCATGCTTTGTACGAAGAACATTGTATTTTCTTTTATTCATAGTGAATATTATTTAGCGAGAGGTTAATACTTACAAATTATACTTTATTTTCCTAATGCAAACAAGAAATTAAGAGCAAAATACAATAGTATAAAAACGAACAGCGATAAAAGATTATATTTCCTTCTGTGAATCGTCATTAAAAATATAAACGCAATTAATTTCTCACTTACCATTTCATACGTCCACTTTACAATAATATGAATCTACGTTCACAAAGTATTGTAGCAAGATATAATATAAAGTCGTCTGATGTATTACAATTCACGCTGCTGTCAGAATTTCGTTTACATTTTTCTCCAAACTCAAAACCTTAAATAAGAAATTTCGTCTCCACAAACTTCCAGAATGCCCACAGCAAAACCAACCAATTAATTTCTTATTTAACATGTGTTACATTCATTTATTTCGCAATAACATAAAACTACGATACCAAGTAGTAAGAAGTAAAATTGTCTGATTTATTACAATTTGCACTCCTATCAGAATTACGTTTCCATTTTTCCCCAACAAAACCGCCCACTTAATTTCTGACTTACCATGTGTTACATCTACTTACTTCAAAATACCATAATACTACCTTTACCAAGTAATAAGAAATAAAGTTGTTTGATTTATTACAATTCGCACTCCTGTCAGAATTACATTTCCATTTTTCTCCAAACGCAAAACTTTAAATACTCACAAACAAAAATAAGAAATTCCGTGTGCACAGACTCCCAGAATTCCCCTAGCGAAACCGCCTAGCCTAAAATACCATCCCCAAGAAGTGACCAAGAAGAGACTCAAGACACGTGTACATGGTCTATTCTCCAAACTGGAATTCCACGCAACGAGAGTCCAACCCTCTCACCCCATGTACCAGCAAGGGTGGAATGTTTGCATAGGAAAAGAGGGCGATAAAAGGGCGAGCCTGGTCCGACCGCGTATCGAGCCCTTCCGGCGGCCGTAAAGGGCCAAGACAATGAAGAGGAACAGCGCGACGACTGCATTTAACGAGTGGAGGCCGTGCAGACGCGTGTTCCGCTCGCACGCTGCGTGGCCGAGGCGCGCGCTGGCTCACGGACACACCCTGTATCGCGATCCGCTCGTAAAAGCAGCCTGTATCTTTTCGCTCATTAACTCCCCTGAACAATGAGCGTGGGTGTCGGTGTAGTACGTCGAGATCCTTTCAATCCTGTCCATCCACACCCTACTAGCGACGGCGGCGCGCATGCGCGTCCCTCGACCGCGGATGGCGGTTCGCGCGTAAAATCGTGGCGACCGGTGGCGGTCAGTCGCGCGTAATACGGCGCGGGGTGCGGTTCGTGCTCGTTGTCTCGCTACGGTCCACTCGTATCCGTCTATTCTCTATTTATCTCGTGTTTCTTGTTATCATTCTAACCCCTTTCCTCCTCGACGTGGGTTCGAGTTTCCTGTGCTCGTACGTCACGCGACCTTGTCGCGGTCCGGGTCCATGGCTCCATTTCGCTCGTGTATATGCCTCGTGTGACGATAAACAGAGGCAGGAATGTGGTTCGGGGAAGGCTCATGCGCCTTCCTGCTGCTGGCGCTGACTTTGTACCAGGCTACGGACCAGGTTCATGCGAAGAACGATAATTGTGAGTAATTTCGATGTTCGTGGGTATGTCGGTGATTCGGGTGGCATGTTTAATGGTTAATCGGTGGATGGTTACTATGGTCGGGGTAAGGCAGGGTAGTTCTTCCGGACGTTTGGTCGACAAGTGGTTGCAAGAACGACGAGGACACTGGGGTTGACAGGGTTGCGAAGGTATAGGTTGTTGTAAGGGGCGTATGAGGGATCGGAGACCGAGGTGTGGTTTGTGGGTAAGCAGGGAGGAGTTTTGAGGAGGTAGAATAGAGGAAAAGTAATGGAGGTGAATGACCGTGAATATATCGTTGGATAGATGTTGGATAAGGTACATACTTAGGTGGGTCTGAGTACAGTTACTGCTAAAATTTTCTAGGGTGATTATTATTAATATTATCATATATAGTTTGTATTATAATTATAAAATACCGTTTTTTGAGGCTTTTTAGGAAAATAATTTTAACGATGCGTAATTTATTTTGGAAAGGGATTATGGTTGGTGTCAAAACTGTTTGCAGGTACTGTATGTAGATGTTATGAAATAAAAATGGCGAAGAATTAAATTTAAGTTGCAATTCTTTCCTTTGGTCTTCAGTATTATGTATTATTATTTCTAGAGATATTTAATTTTTTGGAGTCGAAACTGTTTGCAGGTACTGTATGTAAATGTTATGAAATAAAAATGGCGAAGAATTAACTTCACATTGCAATTCTTTCCTTTGGTCTTCAGTATTGCGTATTTTTAGAGATATTTAATTTAAATTAAATACTCTTCAAATTAATTAGTTAATTGTAAATATATCTAAGATATTTTAAATATTTTAGATATAAATTTACTCTATTATTGAACGTTCTTCTTCAATACGTTTTACTAATATTTTATTTATTTATTTCTTTTTCATTTAAACTAAATTTTCGAAGTTTATATCCTAAAATTTGAATAAGACTCTGTAAAGTTTGACCTATTAAACACAATATATAGTTTATTTAGAATGATCCGTGTAATGAACATGTGAATAATAAACGCGTATTGCTCGATAAGCAATTATTTCACTAAATTCGATACATGAGTTGTACAATACTGTCGTTATAACATAATCTACTTTTAGCGAACAAGAAACGCTATATTCGCATACGTTTTTGATGCTTGGATCATTGATTGACGTTTTTGTTTATTTGCATATAACTTTGAAATGTACAATGCGATATATTCGTTTACTATTGTCATCGATAAAAATATTTTGAAACAATGGTAATTAAAATACGAAGTTTCCTCGAATATTAATTAAAATGCATAACAATATTCATAATGAAACCTTAATGTGCAAAATAAAATATTACATTGCTATGTAGTATACGTTAAATATTATCCATTGGTTCATAATTAAAACGTGATTTTATTTTATTTCATTCCTTTTGCAGGAACGATATCGTACTCTCGAACTTTCATATCGTACATTCGTATTTATTACATTTATTCAAACATAATTATTATACTTATATGCAATTTTATTGTTAGATAATTTGCAAAATACAGAATACATTAGGAGATACGTTTCTTTTTGAATGCCATCTCAATTGCTTTCAATATTGCTCTAACCTAATACTTCTCTTCTCTTCTCCAATAGGTCTAGGTTATAACGACAAAGCTGATGTAAATAGGCAAGAAATTAGAACGTTCTTGTAGCGTTTCTCACGGTAGCTTGTATTAACTTGGAGAGGGGGAAAGTTTTTGTTTTGAGTAGATACAAGCATACGTTCCAAAAGTTCTTCGCCTAGTCTAAAACAGGTCACACTCTTCACGTAGTAGCTTTCAGTTCCCTCGACTTGTCCAGAATTTAGCAAGTTTAGAACAAAATACCTGAATTTATGTCCACCTGTTCCGGAACAAAATCTTTTTCACAAGATTGTTCCAAAGATTCCAGGACTACAACTTTATAACCGTTCGACACGAATTTTATATTATCAATGAAAAGTAATATATGCATATCAGGAGAATATCGATATGTAATTTTATATCTTACCCATGAGGAATTAATTTCAGAAGATACGAGTAATCGTAAAAATGTTGAAATGTGATATTCCTTTTATTAATTCCGTTTTAATAAAAATATAAAATATTATTTTCACTGTAGAAGGTAGGAAATTGCACATCTCCATTCCACATGCAAATTGCAAATCAGAGAAGTCTACGAAATCCAACTTAGCTTTAATGCAATATTTACCCTATACACTATACGTATAAAGATAATAATAATATTAATAAACTAATATTAATATATAGCTATTTTCATACAAAAATGACCGTGTATATTGAAATAAAACCTCTGAATAATAAATAATATTAAATTTAAAATAAGAATATTAAATAATATTAAATAAATGCAATATTTACCCTATGCACTATAGGTATAAAGATAATAATAATATTAATAAGCTAATATTAATATATAGCTATTTTCACACAAAAATGACTGTGTATATTGAAATAAAACCTCTGAATAATAAATAATATTAAATAAAAATAGCAATTTTCCTGAGAAATTTATCAATTTTCTGCAGTTCATTCGTAATTCAAATAATCGAAGTTCCACTGTACTACGTATTTCTAGATCCCTGAATTTCTAATCTACACACGTCTAGCCAAAACATTCCGACCCTTTCCACTATTCCAAAACCTCGTACCCTCCAGCGATTCCCAATACTCTCCAAATTAATTTCTCCTCTAATATCGCTCAATTAATCTTCTTCCAACGCTCCAATAACACCTAGCTAACTGCTTCTCCCACCTGTTCTCCAACCTGTAGTACCACCGACCGTAATTCGTCCCCCGATTTATTCGGAATCACCGGCGAACCGTACCCCGTGCAGAGATGCGTTTTCTCAGCGGGACAGATTTCCCGGACTCATCCAAGAGGGAAAGCTCCTTGCCATTATGCTCGTGGTGGAAACAAAGCCGGGTCTGAGCGATCTTCTTTCCATCAGCCGCGATTAAATCCGTGCTTCCACCTCCGCGGTTATCGCGTCGCATAATTCCGCGAAAGCGATTTAAACAGGGGTAACAGTGGTCCGAGGATAGATTAACGGCTGACGACCCGTTGTTCCGCCGAATTTTCCGTTGCTTCCGAGATTACGCTATTTCATCATCGACAAAGCGCTTGATCGTGGATGGGGGTGGTGCGAATCAACCCCTGCGCGATCTGTTCACCGAGATTTGCGCAGGCATCCGCGATCAACAGGGAGCATCGGCAACTGCTTTCGCTGACGCGATTAGGCTAAATCATGGTGTTTCAGCGAGGTCTTTGAGACCTTGCAAGTGTACCACAAGAAAATTGAGGAAGAAAGTAAGAAAATTAGACCATTCTGAACTTTGTGAATTATCATGCTTGTTGTATGATAGGCAATGCCTTGATGTTGAAGAAGAGTAGATTTGAAACTGTGTGTGTTCTAGGAGAGTTGGTTTGATACTGTCTGTTATCTTGTCTTTCTTTTTGAGTACTCTCCAAAGTCTAGGTTGTGTAAGAATCTAGGTTAGGGCTAAATACTTTGCAATTGTAATATAGTATAGTATAACTGACCGAATTTTAAGTGCAAGAGTAGAAGTTGGAAACAGTTCTCGAGAAGAGGGGATGAATTATTGCCCCACACATCAAGTACTCGAAGCATATGGTGGCCAGACGTCGATGTCTCATCCTGATATGGCTCATAACTAAGCTACGAGTTCGGTACCATAGTATTTTCCTATGAGACTGATTATGTCGTGAAAACAGTTCCTCATGGCTTAGCACTCGTCTTATTTCATCAATTTTATTTTATGGGTGCTCCACCATATCTATACTTGTACAATAGATATGGTGGAGTAACACACACGCATATTGCATATGAATATATTATATGCAAATAAATACGAATACAATTCAAACGTATATATATTTTCTTCATATACAGTTTCTCGGTTTTTCGAGTTCTTCGAAGCTTTCTCTGTATATATACCCCTGTCTCTCTTTACTTGATACAAATTTAAGTCGCATTCTGTGTCACGAGTTTTCAGTTACACTGTATGTCAATATTCCTGAATCCCAGAAGAACAACTATGCTTCGAAGAACAACTATAAATTTAAACTTTTGACGAATTCAAAGGAGATATGAAAAGTGAATATAGAGAGCGTGTCCAAAAGGAAGTGATGAATCAATGAAGGTCGAGAAATTCAGGATTAGACATGGTCCAGGGCTTGGTCACCAGGATTTTCCCGCGCGATTTGGTTCTAAGTGGAATTATGCGAGGAGGTAAGAGAGTGGAATCGCGAATGAATAATTGATACGAGTGAACTGGATTCTGTCTACGAAAATAGGTTGGTATTTTCTCGAATAATTATGGGTTACTTGGCTGTGAGAATATTGGCTAACGATCGTACTATAGGAAGGAAATTCGTCGTGGTTATTCTTTCATTACGAGAGCGAATCAGTATTGATTTCCTTCGCTTGTTTGATAATTAAGCGAGTCTTCTATATATTTTTTAAACTTAAAATTAGTTGACTATAATTTGAGGAAAATTGGATATGTTTTCCTCTGATTGATGAGGCGAGATTTTATGTTCGTCTCGAGACACCCTGTATAATATCTATTTGATGGACGCAACGAGAGGGTTAATGAAATGTTGACTGTGAAGGTTTGTAGGAGGATGAGTGGATAGTGATGCGGATTATGGAAGTGTGGTTATTGGATGTGAGGGATCGATTGCTCTCTGCAGTTGGTCGAGGTTTTCAAGCGCTTCCTGAGAACGCAAAATCCAAGAAATTAGCGTTTCCCACACTTATTTACATTTCAGTCGTTTATTCGTCAAATTGACAACTCCGTAAAATGAAAAATAGAAATTTATTTTAAATTATTTTATTTTATTTTAAATTAAATATCAGCCAAATATTTTGGTATTAAAATTTAGAAAAATTTGGAAATTATGTTAGTCACTTTTATTATTAAAAGAGATACATTTGGCTATATAAAGCTTGGTATCGATGCAAATTTTGAAGGAAAAAATTATGGTAACGTTGTGGTATAATATGTCTATGATCCTGAATGGGAGCATATCTAACTTTCTGTTCTTATTTCGAATCGAGCTTAATAAGCGAAAATGCCGGTGATAAAATTAGTCGAAACTTAGAATATCGAGAAAATAATTATTCTATTTAATTAATTTAATTTGATTTTATTCCATTTGATGCTTTATGAACCGCATTCTCGAATATATCAATTAAAATCTAAATTCTTTTACATTTACTTCAAAATTAAATAGAGTCTCGAAAAATATAAAAATTCGTATTATTTGTGAGAAAACGAAAGGTTCTAACGAAATATTATTAGATCCTACCAAATGTTATCTAGATCAGATTTTTACCCATTCATCGGTGAATTTTTAATTCCATTTATACATCTTATAAATAATTACGTCGGGATCGTTTATTTAAAGCAACAATGGATGCGCATGTTTTATCGGAAGCTAGTAAATCTGCTAACGTGTTTCACTTGTTAACTATGCCCTTATAAAATATTCAACGGGCTTAATGTCTGCAAAGCGATATTGGAAATATCTCGAGAAAACCGTTTGTCCTACATTTCGGGTACTGTGCATTAATAGCCGAGAATTATTATGAAATATGTAGGTTGAAAATTATTTACGAAAGACACAATGAGAGTTCTCTGGTTTCATACAACTGAAATTGGGTTCGCGTTTGCTGGAACTTTTATTTTTCGTATTATATCCACGTACATATATATATATATACATATATTTTCGCGAAGCCCCGTAAAATCGTTCTCTCACTCATTAGGACGACGAAGGAAGAAGGAAAATCTGCTTACTAGATAATAACTCTTGAAATTAAAAAATACACTCTAATGTATTTCTTTCTTTTTTTTTTTAATAGGCCACGTTTTTAATAAAATATTTCATTCTTCTCTTAACTCGATCCATATAATTTGAAACGTATGTACATAGGTCTCTAATATCATTTAATATTCCCTTATGATACGAGATTATAGTCTTCGTGAGAACTAGGGTGTCCATTGTGTTTTACAGGAACTTAATTACAATGCTACGTTCGACATAGTTTCCCTTGCTCTTAGATGTTATTTCGCGCTAACAAAATAGAGCTTTATTAAATAATTCCTGTCGTTTCTGACTAAACTATTTCGATTAGCCTCCATCAGCCTTTAACCTTATCAGCTTTCACCTGTTATCGCGCATTCCAGCGAATTAAGAATAACGAACCCGGCGCTATAATATGAATTATTCCGGACTTTTTATTGGATTAAAGTACACCGAAAAAAATGCATTACGGTTCATAAAGCAGCACGCGAATTCTCTTCCTCGCGTTTCGAAATCAAATGAGCATTTTCGTAATTTTCCTTTTTCCTTTCCTTTCGAACAGAATGGCGTATAAAATATCAATAATTAAGGTTCGTTTGCGAAAATGCAGAATACGAGCAATTGTTACGTACGTATATAAATTGAACTCGATTGTAGACAAGACTGCTTTATTACGAGAATTTAATGCAAATGAAATGTTTTAAAGCAAAAACGTATTTCGGTATGAAATGTTTTGGAGAGAAATCATGAGGAGAGGGAGAGAGAGAGAATTTTATAAATGTCCAAACATGTTGAATATTTAATTTTAATTACAAAAAAATTATGCGATGCCGGCTTTTATTATCTTCGTTAGCATCATTAGCTTTCGCAATAAATTCAGATATTAATTTCGACCATTTTTAAAATTCTGAACAATATATTTTTAACTCTTTGCAATTGAAATGTTATTATCCACGAAGAGGAGGATTCTAGAAAAATTATTATAAATCGGATAATATTATAATGTGTGAGTGTTGATTTTATATGTATGAATGGGAATGAGGTAGAATAAGTGAAAGTCATTTGGGATGATATAAATATAATATGTGCGAGTAGAGTTTAGTAAGAATGTTGTTAAAAAATGTTTAGAAGAGTGTGCTAGATTACAACAATTACCTGAAAATCATCATAGAGTAAAAACATATGTTAATAAGTGTGAGAGAGAAAAGAATTTTCAAGATAGAATCAATCTTTGTATTTAAAATAGTTTATTTAGAATCGTTGTCAATATTTAAATATTATCTTAATATATTAATTTGTTAACTGCTAAAAAACGTACAAGATATTAGTTTCCATTTCTATCCATAGAAACAACGTTATTGACTTAAATTGAAAGTATGTAGTAATTTCAATACTGCAAGTAATATTTTGGAAACGTAGTTGAAGTTTGAATCTGAAATTCAATTGTTGGAATAAATTTCCCAGAGTCTAGTTGCTTTAACGAAATTAATTGTTAAATCACTTCCTATTATAGTCGAAAATTTCAAAAACTGATGAGATGCTTTCTCCATAAAAGAGATTTACCCAAAACAATTCAAGCTATTCCAAATAAGAAATAACTGAAACGAAATAAAAATATATAATAATTGTAACAATTAATTGCAGATAATTAATAAATTCGGATAAATGAATGTTTAAAAAGCAGCAAATTAATTTTTAAGAAAGCAATTGAACTTTGCTGAGATGGACTTAGTATATTAATATATTAATTTGTTAACTGTTAAGAAAACGTGGAAGATATTTGTATTCATTTCTATCCTCATAATAAACAATAACCTATGAGATCGTGATATTCTGGAAAAATGTCTGCCTCGAGATATGCTCTTCTAAATTACTCATTAATGAGAAATTCAGGGTTCGATCTGGGAACAGGAAATCAGCGAATAAATTATTTCCACATCTAGATGAAAATACAGTCAAATCATATATATCATACAACCGCTAAAAAGTATATAATAAAAATATATGACATAGATACACGAAGCAATAGTGGATTAGCTGAAATATCAACAAAACTCTGAAACACGCGCGTGAAAATACGGTACACCCCCAACGATAAGTTTCACGATAAATACGGTTAATTTTCATACATGGGGTATATCGAGACTCCACCTGGCCACAATTTCTCGACGATTCACTTTCGTTCTCACAATCGCGTCTAATCTCCCTGGCATTGGCAATAAATCCAAATTCCGCGTCGATATCATACCACTCGGCGCATCCCCACTCGGGAGCGATGGAAGCATCGTAGAAAGCCTGGCGCAGCCACCCCGTGCAGCGAAAGGCGCAACGAAGGGAAACTCTTGTTGGCGATCTTCTCGTCTCGGATCAGATCGCGTGGGTGCTCTCGAACGATATTCGCGGTGATGGCGGCGTGGATCTCAGCGTCGTGCTACCCTCCGACTTGGACTCCGGCGATAACATTGTTTCCGGCGCGGTCGCGTGGCCGCGCTTCGGATAAAAGCCGAGCCCTCTCCGTCGCTCTCTATCCGCGGCGAGGAAAAATTTGTCGGCGCGAGCAACGGTCTCCGCTCGCGGCCAAAGTGCTCCTCGCGGCTTAATACGATAGCGCTCGGTTGCCGCTCAGACGAGCCGTGCCGCGCTCGAAGAGAGAGTAATATTGATCGACGGAGTAGCGGGCTTACATCGTCCCAAGAGGGAGCGAGTAGAGCAGGAAGGGTGGCGAGCGCTCGAGGGTGCCGCGGCGATGGAGCCAGGGTGGCGCGGGGTGCGGTTCGCGCGAGTGGAGGGGGTTGGTGGTTGCTGGAGGGTCGAAGGGCCAACGCGCACGACCATGGCCAAAGGGTGCTCTCTCCGTCTCTCTTTCTCCTTCTCTCCCCTCGCTTCACCCTCTTTCTCCTTTTCTTCTTCTCCGTCCTTCTTCGCCTTTTTTCTCTCCTCCTTTCTATTTCTCTCTGCCCGCCGCCGCGCCTCCGCCCCCCTCGCCACGTTTGTTTTGCACGCGACTTTTCGTGGAACCCGAAGTTCTTTGTAGTCGCGTCTCAAAGTTCCCTTTTGAGACGCCGTTTCTTCGCCAGTACTGCCGCACAGTCGCGGGTTTTCACGAATTTCTGGATTCTTCGCGTGGACACGGTTTTTGATTCCCAGAGACGTTGGGCTAATTTCGCTTTTCAGGTCGCCAATCGTGAATGTACAGTCGCAATTGGGAAAAGGGACGTTACTGGTTAAGGTAATGGTTATTTGGAATATTACGTATGATGTACGTATGCATCGTTACGTGTCAAGTGAACACATTGTACACTGGTCTTTTACATTTTCTTAAAGCAGCACCTAGTATATATTTTAAGATCATATTTGTTCTAACGTATGTATTTCAAGAATTATTTAATATATTTCAAGATATATTTAATATAATATATTTAACCCTTTGCACTCGAAGATATTTTAGCTAAAGAAGGGTAGGAGTTCAAAGATTTTCTGCTACAAAGCTGACGATATTTTCTTGAGCAACGAATAAGAAGTTATTTAATAATTAACATGTAGAATTATTTGATTTTGAAACTTTGCACACCGTTACATTATCTAAAATTTAACATATTAATGAATATCGAGCTTCGAAATTTTATCAAATGGCGACTGAAGAACACCTCTCGAGTGCAATGGGTTAATATATATACATAATATATTTTTTTAATATATAGATACACCATAATGTACTTAATATATTTTAAGAAGAGATACCATATTTCCACCATTAAAAATTTGATTTTAATAGAAAAGAAGTGGTACCAAATAACAGTAGTCACTTGTACAAATGTACATACAAGTTCTATTATGTATCAATAATGGAATCAAATAACATCACAAGTCTATAGCGTGCAATGTGTTACGAATCTATAGGTATTTTATCAAATTATGCTAAAAATAAAATTTTTGTGGCACTTTATATATCGATCACTTTCATATTCTTCGATCACATCGTTTATTGATTATATAATTAAAAATTTTGTAACGAGACTATTTAACTACAAATTTGTCACAAAATTTATTAAAAGACGAAGAATTCGGTACCGGCAATATCCAAGTAAAATTTTGTTAAAATTAATCTATCATCCAGGAAACCACCCTTACGAGCCTCTCTCATTTTCTCCGTTTCTGTTGCCCGTTTGCTTTCGTGAGGAGGGAAGTTTCGTCATCTGTATTCGCCCAGTGGAAATTTGATAGTCTCGCAGTCGGTGGCGCCGGAAGGGTCGGAGGGTCGCGATCCTGTTCGGAGAATCGGGGTTCCGTGTTGGCAGGGCACCGCGGTTGCCACGGGCCGGCAGACGACTTTCGTGGAGCCAAGCTTTTTCCCTTGGCCGGAGGAGATTTACGAGCGTGGAGGCAGAGCCAACGTTTCGGGGCGGCCGCGCGAATTTACGCGTCGAACCCGCGTCGTTAATAGCGCGCCGCGACGCTTCCGCGCCGATTATGCGACGCCCCTCCCGGCCGTGTATCCGTGAATTATGGCTGGCCACGCGTGTCCATCGGCCATGTGAATTAAACGTAGGAAAGCTGCGCGGCTAATAAGCGTGATTAATCTTGCCAAATTCGTTCGTTTCAAAGCTTTGTCGCGCGATTCGTGCCAATTTAGCGATGCTTGGAATTCGAAGATCGACATACTACATAATTTGGTGCAGTAGGCTTCTGCTTCCAACTTTTGCAAAAGCTTCGCGAATTTTGTGCTTCTTATTGCAACGTGGAGATAGTGGTGAGCAACAATTTATATCCGACACTGGCGTTTTTGTATCAAAAACAAACATTGTATATTCTGTCTATATATTGTTAACACTATTATAGAACGTTGTGAAGGCAAGGAAAGTGTGAAACAAAACGTATGAAAACGATCATTTAATTTAAACGGTGAGCGAGTGAGTCACTATAGTGGCGCGTCGTTCAAAAAGATGATATCCGTGAAAGTCATTATAGTGGTGCATCGCGCTTAAGGGGTTAAGAAATGTTTGGAAATTAGGTGAAAATTAGCGAGTTTTCTAGGAGTAACTTAGCATTTTGTAATTTAGTAGGTTATTGAGTTATGTAATATTTAAGGGAAGGCAATCCTATGAAAATCGACTACTGGTAATTTTTAAGATAAAATTTAGAAAATATATATTTTTGTAGCATTTTTCAAGATTTGTATCGTTGCTTAACAAATGTTTAGGAACGAGGTGAAAATTAGTGAGTTTTCTAGAGGTAATTTAGTAGGTTATTGAGTTATGTAATATTTAAGGGAAGCCAATCTTGTGAAAATCAACTAGTGGTAATTTTTAAGATAAAATTTAGAAAATATATATTTTTGTAGAATTTTTCGCGCTGTACCATCGCGATTAGGTTGGACTATGACAAAACGGAAAGAAGCAGTATATACTTCTCTTTATATACTCATCTAGTTCCAAGTTATAGTTACTTATATTAGTTATCAGTTACTTATTACAAAAACGTAGATCGATAATTCGAAGGAAATTGATAAAACAAATTAAAATTAGTATCTTTAAATTTTTTTAATTAATTTCTCCTAGTTAAGAATTAAACGAAATAAATAAAATTTCGAAGAAAATTTGTAACATATCGTACTGTGTTTACAGAACGACGCTTTCCCCCGTATCATATTTTCTCTTTTAACAAATTAATTCTGAACATTTAATTAATGCGTACACGTTTCAACGGTACAATAATCGATTAGGTTTTGCTCGAATAATTACAGTGCAACGAAATATGTATAGTATTACGTTGATTAAAGTAATACAATATATAAGCATTAATTTGACAATTGACAAATCGTTGAAAATGTTTTTGTTCCTGGTAATGGATTCAAGGTAAGCCATATGAAAGCTTCGGTGTCGAATATCGCAGTAATGAAATTGGTATAAAAAATATTCCAAAGAAAATATTTCCATTTTTTTTCTGCATAATAATTATATCGGTATTATTGCATATTAATTCTGGGTGGTTGCACTAACTGGTTATTCAGAAGTCACATTAACAAATTTTATGTTCGATAATTTGTTTTCGCGTTGATTTTCAATTTTGCGAATGCACACCTGCATTTGCATCAAAAATGCATTGCGTTTTCATTTGCGAGGTTTAAAACGAATCGATATACCTTTATTAACCTTTAACCAACTGTCGAAAAGGTTTTCATCGAGAAACATTTCAGTTGAAATATCAAATTAAGATAGTCGAAAATGTGATATATTCAAATTTAATCAATTCTTAATTAAACTAATTAATTGGTATTTAAAGGAAAGAATAGCCCGTAAATTCTTGCTGTTCTAATTCTACAGTGGCGAATATCGCGGAATAAAGCATAACGGTATAGTATTTCATAGAGATAAAATATTTTCGCAGTAAATGAGTAATTTTAAACGGACCAGTTGTGTGATAAAAAAGATTAAAAAATTCTAAAACAATTTTAACTTAATTATTCCGTGAACAACGTTAACATGGTCGAGTCGTGCATTCACGGCGATAATTTTAAAATGATCCTTCTTGGCGTCCTCATTGGAAATGTACCAGCAACGGAGGACAAAGAATAATTTTTGGAGCGACGAGCGTTTTCTAGGACGCGAACAAAGTTTCTCTATACAACCAGAGAGAGGATTCTTTTCGCTATCCAAATATTTGCCCTTTCCATTCGCTTCCTCTTAAATTAGAATTTCACTCTTCGGGTTAATTTAAATTGGAGATAAAACGTTTGCGATAAACCGAATATCTGTTAAACGAAATGAATCGGCCAACGACTCTTCGTTGCAGCTTGATTTAGAACGATGAACACGTTGTTCGTGACAGACGAGATATTTTTAAGGAATTTTTAAAAATATTCCGGAGTAAATTTAGTATTTGCAACCTTTCAATTTGGCAACTCCAAATAAAATTTATTTTCCCTTCTTCAAATAACGTTATCTAAGCACTTTTACTTTATATCTTAAATAGATCTTTCATCGGATCCAACATCCACAAATTTTGCTCTTGATGCTTTTATATACCTCGCATGACAGTGAAATTAAAAATGAAACGTGTAAATTAAATATCACGAAATGGGAGGCGAAAGCAATTCCCAAAAATTATCACCAATTTTTTGATACACCTTTCCGTTTAAGACGTGTCAATTTTCAAAATTTTACACGATTCGCGTTTCATTTGAATCGCAGAATTAAATTAGGTTACGATATGACCTATAAAATAGTATATAAAATGGGAACGCGTTTCGTTAATACTCCCCAAGCCTTCAGCACTTTTACTTTATCTCTTAAATAAATTTTTCATCGGATCCAACATTCACAAATTTTGCTCTCGGTGCTTTTATATACCTCGCATGGCACTGAAATTAAAAATGAAACGTGTAAATTAAATATCACGAAATGGGAAGCAAAAGCAATTCCCAAAAATTACCACCAGTTTTCTGATACACTTTTTCATTTAAGATATATCAATTTTCAAAATTTTACATTTTACATTTAAATCGCATAATTAAATTAGAACAAAGTATGATCTATAATATAATGTACAAAATTGGAACACGTGTTTCGTTAATCTTCATCAAACCTCCAATAATATTTATCTATTGAAACGCGTTAAAAATCAATTTTTCAAATTTTCCCAGACTATTTCGAAATATAAAATCCTAACTGTCAGCTACACTCGCGTTTCCTTGACATGGTCTACGAATAAAATAACATCAGATTGAAACGCGAATTAAGGTATTATAGCGTTTCATTTTAAAAATGGCTGGATCGTGTTACGCGGATAACACGAAATATTTTCTGATGCGATCGGGCTCGCTGCAGAACTAAATTTGAATGAATGGGATAGAATTTTCGTAGAATGGATTTTTCCTGAAAGGCGGTGGACAGGTTTATTATCGTGTCAGAGGTTATCGAAGTATCGGCAATATTCGATGGACGTTGAAGCATCGCGCGAGGCACGTATCGTATAATATGGCTGACTACTTGTATAATTGGCCGCGATAACGTAGATTTAAAGACACATTTATCACTTTACATTCATTATACGATAAATGAAATATACGCGCGCTATCTCCGAATAAAATACTCGCTCCGGTAATAAATTCGTACACCTTGTGTGCTTTTCGTGGACCGTTATACGAATGTTACTTATGTTAGCTGCAGTGGACAAACTTAACGAAATATTGCCAGAATCTGGAATAATTCGCGAAATTCTGGAAAAATGATAAAGAAATATTACGTTCGTATTTCTTGCAGGTGAATGGAGGATTTATCGAGACCTATTTTTGGAACAACCGAGTGCAAAATATGGAGAAAGATCGTCTTTTTAATATTTCTTTTTAGGTCACCACTATAATTATTGTCTCTGGATCCATGTACCTTTTTGTTGAGAATTTGAAGCAACGATTTGCAACTTATGATACGTGTAGCATTGTTAGTATGTTGGATATTCCTGATTCGGTCGAATCAAATTATATCAAGTTTCTAAATTCTGAACAGTAAGATGTGCTGTGATTATTTCGGATTTATAACATAGTTGATCCACTTTTTCGTATTTGCGGCCTTATTTCTATCAGATAAAATTGGTAAAAAAATTGGGAATAATAAATTATGGCTGATCTTCTTATATATCATTAACATATTCATTGCCATGACGACCATAATCTCTGATTTTCTCTTTTTAGCCTTGTCGATATAAAATATGGAACAAATTGGCGATGGATGCTAGTCCAAAAATATCTCTAAATAATATATATTCGTTCCTCGAGCATAAAAATTCTCGACTATCACTGTTAGGCTACAACTCCGATTAAAAACTATTGAAAATGAAGCTGTAATGGAGTAATAAAACTTTAATCGTAAATATCTCAAAAACTACTGAGAAGCTGCTCCTATAATGGACTCCACGCACTTCAGATAATACCCCGAACGCTCGAGCCAAACCCAAGACGGCTGTTTATTGTCCTTTATTTTCGAGAAAGGGCCCAAGCATTCCCACGAGCCTTACAGTCATACCTAGGACAAAAGGCACTGTCACAGACGGCAGCCTCATTCCCTAATCATCATTCCTACATGTATATTCAAAATCCTGGTCCTTGTTCTCCGTCGTTGTCCTCCAACACATCCGGCATCTTCCAAATTTCAGAAAACACCGAAAATATCGATATTGTAGAGCAATCTTCCCAACTTCCATCGATACCACCTCGGAATCTCTACGAGCGTACACAGCCCGACCTCGCCGCTGTAAAGAAGTGTCCCATTGCGAATAATCGCGTCGGGACAGTTAACCATCTGTTGCTCTAATTCCACCTGCCACCCCGACTCACCCCCTCGGTCGCGAGACTTTCGAAATCTGGCCGAAACCGAGCGAAACTCTGGCAAAAGTCAACCGCGTTTCTTTCGGCGAGCCATGACCAGCGACTCACGGTTTTATCGAGAATCTCGCGTCGAAGTCCCTCGGGGAAGGTTCTCGGCCCACATCCGAGCTCGCAGCTGCGACCACGCCATGCGGAAAACTATCTCACGCCTTCGCCACCCCCTGACCAGGATGGCCCCGGGCGACACGAGCGAAAACTTTTCAATCGAGTTACTTCGCGTACCCACCCCCGACGCCGCCTTTTTATCTTTCGCCCGAAACCAACCCCACCGACGCCGACTTCCAGCCGTGAAATTGTCGCGCGAGTCGAGTTTCATCGAATTCGCGAATTAATTCGCTTTGCCCTTGCCTCTGCGTTACGATTCATTTGCTCCGGGTTGGGTGCAGGGGAAGGGAGGTGGAAAAGGTGAGTTGGGATGAGGATCGAGAAGGACGTTGATGGTGTTTGATGTCGAAGTGGATGATGATGGAGAGAACGGTGTCTGGGAATTTATTTGGTTGTTTATTTATTTAATTACTTTTATTTGAGGGTAGGAAATATTTTATATTGGGTTACACAGGGTGTCCAGGCAAGGGTGGTACAACCGGGAAGGAGTAATTTTACGTGAAAAAGCAAGTCGAAAATGAGGAATAAAATTTTTTCATTGAAAGCTTCCTTGAAATAGCAATTATCATGACTGGGAATTATGTTTGTATTAATTCAATAATGGATTGTAAATTAGTACCTATTCTGTCCCTTCGATAATAAATCAGCAATTAGAAATATTTAATGTAATATTCGATTAATATCTAATGCGAATATGGAATTACGAATTGATTACATTTGATTTTGGAGCTTAAGTATGCTTATGGTTTCCCAATTATCATTTTCATTCTTATTTTGGTTAAAATCAGTTTTGTAAATTAATTTAGTATAAGACAATTCGTTGGTGCTTGTATAAAAAGAACTAATTATTTCGTTAAACTATAAAGAAAATCTTTATAATTGTATACATCTTTTTTATGGGTCTTTACAAACTTTCAAAAGACAATTACGGATGATTATAATATAATAAAGCTATTCCTCCTGAACAATGGAGGACAATATAAACACGTCCCTTAGGTGTTATATTATGTATAATTTGTTTGCTTTTCCTTTATATGTGAAATTTTATGTAAATAGACTACGATCTATGTACGAATAAAATAATAATAATAATAACAATAATAATAAAAATTGCATCATTAGTGTAGTTGCAATTCGAAATTTTCAATATGTGGCGTTCGAATTTTACAAATCTCTCGTGGTCTTTAAATAAAATTGTTATTGTATTCCTTGTTTTGTCCAAACGCAAATTCTTAACAATCGATGCATTCGAGAAATTGATCAAATGATTAAAAAAAATATGACTAACGAAATATATTTCTAAATCTCAACAGATGCATTAAAATACGATTATAATAAGTACAGAACATTTTTAATCAATAGAAATATAAATTACGAATTGAAATAAAATAATTTCTGAAACTTCAAATAAATCTAATACGAATCTTGATATCTCTCGATTTTCAACTAAAGGAAATTGATAATAATAATTTCCCAAAATTTCATAAGTACTCCTCGAAATTCTCGAAATTCTCAATCTTCGAAAAATCGTTGAATCAATAATACAGTACACTCAGAAGCATGTCTCTTTAAATCCTCTCTCCTTAATTCTCCACATTTAATATCGTAATTTCTCAAAAACTCGCAAACGCTCGACAGAACGATAATTTTCGATGTTTAAAAAATTATTCGAGCAGAAAATTCAATTCAATCGAAAGCACGTGTATCTTTTAAAATCGTTGTTACTTAATATCGTATAATACTTAGGGAACAGATGAAATCGACTTCGAATATTGTCTTCATCGACTCCATGTCCGCTATACTACATTTCCACGCACTTCTGCGTACTTTCGATGACCACGACGTACCTTTTATGTACATACACGTACATAGTGATCGTTGAAAAAACAAAAGAAACTTCTTTTTTTACTCCTCTTATCGCATCGAACTCGGTAGACCGTAGTTAATCGCAGGTGCATCGAAATCGAGTTGGAGCTATTATCCTGGCGATGCGCGAATCAATCGGTCGTCAATCGATTGGATAATTCGACCTAGCTTGCCAACAGCCGGGACAGACATCAGGCCCCGATGTCTGGTGCACTTGAGTGGATTTAAAAGTCGATAAAATTGTTTCTTATCAATGCAGCGGTTACGAGCAACGACACGGCAGTAAATTTCGCAGACGATTTTACCTCGTAAGCTGTTCTCCCCGAAAACTATTCAAGCAACCAGCGAAACACGCTGATTTATTTATTCGTTTCTCGGTTGTAAATATTTAAGGTATATCGTAAAACTCGATTCGCGGAAACACGTCGTTTTGTATGTTACATTGAGTCATGTG
The DNA here is from genome assembly GCF_001483705.2 of Eufriesea mexicana. Taxonomy (NCBI): domain Eukaryota; kingdom Metazoa; phylum Arthropoda; class Insecta; order Hymenoptera; family Apidae; genus Eufriesea; species Eufriesea mexicana. The sequence continues at coordinate 108,828 of NW_016920857.1, forward strand.
TCGGGTATGGCGAAAGTGTGTGTGGTTTAGAGGATTTTTATTTTATTCAGACGTGAAGTGTGAAATTGTGGAAATGCGCGTGAAAGGTGGTACTAACGAAATTTGTTATTTACAGGTTATAAATTGCTGGGATAGATGCGTTATAGATTTACGGATTTAGAGATTTAGAGATGACAGTAGGTTTGTGAAGTTATAGATTTCGGAGATATTATTTATTTACTTATTTATAAGGGATTAAACCATTAGAAAAATTACAAGAAAATTATTACAGTGAGGTATAAAATTAATGATAACAGAGAAAAATAAAAATAAGAAAAGAATATAAATATAAATATATAAATATTATAAAAATATAAATATATAATAAAAATATGAATATATAAAAGTATAAATATATAAACAGACGAGATGTGTATAAATATAAGAAAAAAAAATTTGTATGTTACACCCAACCCATGATCTCCAATTATTGCTTCTTACAAACACTTTGTCAACTCACTACCAACACCCAGTCCACGATCTCCAATAATTTCTTCTCACAAGTACTGTGTCAACTCACTACCAACACCCAGTCCACAATCTCCAACAATTTCTTCTGACAATTACTGTGTCAATTCACTACCAAGACGTAGTCCATGATCTCCAATAATTTCTTTTTATAAACACTCTGTCAACTCACTACCAACACCCAGTCCACGATCTCCAATAATTACTTCTCATAAGTACTGTGTCAACTCACTACCAACACCCAGTCCACAATCTCCAACAATTTCTTCTTACAAACACTCTACCAAATGACCATCACCGACACCTAGTACACGATCTCCACCAACTTCCTCGTACAATCCCTCTGTCAAATCACCATCACCGACATATACTGCACGATCTCGAACAATTTCTTCATAAAAATCCTTTCTGCTTACAGATCAAATAAGCGACGTGTGCAAGAAGGACTACATGCAGGACCTCTACAGAAAGATAGACGGTGCCGTTCTAATCTCACAGCTGGAGAAGGATCTCGACTGCACCATCACCTTCCAAACGCACAGTATCCTCCAGCGGTTCATGCTCCGCTTCGATCAGCTGCAACTGGACTGCAACGATCATCTGTACATCTTCGATGGAGCCCACGTTGTCAGCAGTTACAAGGTAAGTCTCGGCATTTCATTTCGATCCCGCCATTGCCGATTACACGGGCTTCGTAGCCGATTCGTCGTAGGGAAACGTAACTCTGATCTGCATTCAAATTGGTATTCCCAAGGCTGGATGTAATATCGCCGCTTAGTGAGGAATTTGCATCCCAGGGAAACAGTTTTCGGCTTGGACATCCGCGTTCGCCGAGTAGTTATTGTTTGTTGTTCGTTTTCAGCGAAATGTTGCGATTTCCACGGGATGAATGATACTGCAGTGCGAATTCCAGGATTATTCGCAATCGAAACAAATAGGGATCGCGTAAATAACTGCCGGCAATTATTTTCTCTGTGGTATTTAATTGGTACAGGTGGGGTTTATTGGACTAAATAAATTTCATCTAAGGTTTCCGAATCTCGATTAAATAAAAATTCTATTTTATTTTATTCAGGAGGACGAAGCACAGTTATTATTATTATTTTCTCTGTGGTATTTAATTGGTATAGGTGGGGTTTATTGTTAGTTTAAAATATGGAAATAATTTATTTAGGAATTATATAATTCTGCTTTTCTGCCAACTGAATAAATTTCATTTAAGGTTTTCGAATCTCGATTAAATAAAAATTCTATTCTATTTTATTCAGAAGGACGAAGCACGTTTAATTTGTACAGAAGAAATATTATAATTTATGCATATTTTATGGAATTTCATTTTTAAGGGAACAGACGAATCTTTAATTTAGAAAATCAAAATTGATGAAAATTTTATTTAGGAAGTTCTTGTCAAATTGATAAGTAAGTAGATTTTTGTTAATATCTTTCCAAGCTAGAATAAATTGGAATAATAGATGTAATGGAGCTTTTGGATTAGGTTTCAGTTAGGTGAACAATGGTAACTTCATTAATTAACAATGATAATTTTCCTCTCACTGGTGATATCGAATTTCGAATTATTGAAATAATATGAAATGCGATATTCGGTTTCGAAAACTCGAAACCTGATATTTTCGCGTATTTTTTCTCTATAGTGCTTGTTAAAGCTACATTTTTACCTCGTATAACGAAAAAATATAAAAATTCTTCTATTCTTTCTACATGATTTCAATCTCCGCATATATTGCCCTATATACTTACCAAAATTTAACTGTCTCCTTTATATAACGCAGAGAAGGAATATATGTGATATATGAAAAAGAATACGACTTACCGTGTAAAAAACTGAAGACTATCTTCATCAATCAAAAGTTGCTCCCAGCTTAAAAAAGTCACTATCAATCACGTTATTCGAGCTTTCTTCTCCTCCATTTTCTTCGTACAACTGCCATTCGCAAAATATTCAAATTCTGAAGTATGGATATTTAATATAATCCATTTCATTCAACATCACAATACTGTAAAATAATCACTCGTTCATCGTTTTTCATTCCTTTACCCCAAAAGGTACGTATTGACTAATTTTTTCACCATGGTGTGCCTTTATAACAATTTTGTCACATTGTTTCGCCACCACTGTACTGTGCTGTATGCCTCTTTGTTCCATTTTATATTTTATATGCGGTATTTATTGTATTCCTTTGGACTGTGGACTCCGTTATTAAATAAACGTCTAAATAGCTGGATAAAGAGATAGTCTATTAGTGCAATACCATAACTTCGAATTAGCGAAACAATGGCACCCATGTCGACACATAACATCATCGACCGACCATTTTTGAAAATGATGTAAATACCTGTCGCGTATTCTTCTTGTGATTAACCTCTACTTGGGAATCAACCATGCTGAATGGATTGACTCGCGTAAATGGCACTGTTCTAATCAGCATACGATCGCCACTAATAATGACTAATGCCGAGTCCGTTGATGAAGCGTTGCTTTCTGTCCCCGATTAACGTTTCGAAGCGTAATTGCCGTCATCGATCAAAAGATGAAGCACTAATTGCAGCTGGAACGACGTTATTTTTCCATGATTACCAGCAGGGACAATGGCGACCCAACGGCGGAAGGTTGGCTGGACTACCAAGTTTCAGTTGTGAGGACCATTTTAATGTATTCCCTCATTATAAATTCCGAGCATGGCCAGCGCCGCGGAGACGCTGGAAACTTGCACCATTAATCAAGATTCGTCTCTTGGTGGAAGAGAGTACGCCTCGTTTGCCCGTTTCTTTGTTCGGAATTTACTTTTCTCGATCGACAGGGGATTCGATCCGAAATTATTCCTCGACTGCGTCGGAGCTCGTGATTCGACGGACGTGTATTATACAATCGCGTTATGGCTTGGCGGATTTTCCTGGGATGCGTTCGTCTTGGAACCGGTGTGAATCATTTATATCGAACAAGCGATGGGATTGATTGCGTCCTGGTCTTTTTTATTCCGGTTCATCCGTTTCCTTTGGCATTTCGTTGCTGGAGACACGTACAGAAGGAATTACTCGGTCCTGATTGGATGCTTCAGGAATTCTGAATCCTTTCGTTGCTCTAGATATGCCAGCTTCTCGGAGTCTCTTAGGGGTTTTAGATACTTTAAACGTCGTGTTACTGCTCGTGATTCGGGTGATCCAGATATTTCGACTGATCCAGGTGTTTTGCATGTAGGTGCTGCAAATATTTTGAAAGTGTAGAGGTTATAGGTGTCAGGGTACTCTAGATATTTCGAGTACTACAAGCTTACTCAGCTCTCCAGCTGTTCTGGGTATTCTGGATATTCTAGATACTTCGAGTACCCTCTGTGTTGTCTATGGCTGGGTATTCTGGGTACACCAAGTATTGTATTTCGTGCCATTTAAGTGCTCTACGGATTTTGGACATCCAAGGTGTCCTAAAGACAGTGAGAACTTAGGGTATTATCTGGATAACCAAGTACTCGTGATACTGGTTATAGATTAAATGTTTTAAGGGTTTGGCATATTTTAGACACCTGAAGTGTCTCGGATGCTCTCTAGCTACTTTATGTGTCCAAACTGATTTCGATTTTGTGTACTGAAGGTATATCAGCTAGCTTAGGTATCTTCAGAAATACCAAATGTCTGTCACTTCGGAAGATAATGGCTTTCCTAATTTGTTCCAGTGACCATCTACTAGAATAACTTTGCGAATTATCTGAAAACTGTGCCACCTTTCTGATACAAATCCATTACATCAATCGTGTCAGTTGTGTAAAATTGCTGCGAGTCGACAGAAATAATTTAGAGTAATCCTCTATGCGTTAACTTAGAGGAAGTCCATTAAAAGCTATCTCGTACTTTAATATATTGTATATCTCCTTCTACGAACCTTCCTGTAGCATATGTAGTCCAAAGAAACGTATTAAACCGTGTTGGTTTGTAAGGCCTTGTAAGGTCTTGACACGTGAGTCCTGAGTTCTGATACTTGAGTTCTGATACCTAAATCCTGATACACGAGTCTTGACACCTGAGTTCTGAGTTCTCAGACTTAGGACCAGAGATCTGAGTTCTGAATTCTGAGTTCTGAGATCTGGCACTAGCTGTCTCTAATTTTTCTCTCAAAACTTTCTTCACCTCCTCGGTTGTCGAAAATATCGTAGACCCATCATATTCAGTAGTCATTAACTATTACTTCTGAGTTCTGACTTATTAATTATTATTTCGGAGGACCCTCTACAGGACAAAATGAAAAATATCGAACATGAAATAAGTCTGTACTTAGGACTTGGCTGTCAAAGGACCGTAACGTGTCTTCTAGGTCCAGAATTTCTCCCATTATGGGACAGCCTGCAGTATAAAATCCTAATCACCGATCACACTGTTTAAATTCGAGCGATTATAACGGAATCTTTTTCCCATTAATATTCCTCTATCGTTTCGTTGAGCCTGAAAATCCTCACGAATCCATGGACTGACCCAATCCTCCGAGAACGTGGATACTTCCCACGCTGGAACGACTTTTCACGGTGTCCCGCGATTTCTGTCGCAAGCAGTCCTCGATGAATCCTCTCGGATCCGTGCTCGGTTTCCCAAGAAACGCATTATTGTTTCGAACCGTAGGAAAGAAAGCAAGGAAAGGAGTGGAGTAGGAGCAACACGAACGGATCATTTATTTCAATAGATCGCTGGGACAGAGATGGTTCGAACGCGTTGATTCTTTTCGCGCTAAAATCACGTTTCCCAGAGTTGTAGAGCGATTTCTGGCGCAAGCAGTCCTCGATGAATTGGTGTTGGAATCGTGCTCGGTTTCCCAAGAAATGCATTATTGTTTCAATCCGAAGGTTTTATCAAACGTGATTCGAAACACGGCGGGGGGAGAAGCGGTAACGAGTTTTAAGCTTGAAAAATAGAAGCTTCATCGGCTGGATGAAAAATGAACGTAACAATGGCTAGAATTATTTTTCCCTTTTTTCCTTTTTCCTTTTTTTTCCCCTCTCGTGAATTTGAAGTCTTGCGAACGGCGACTTGGGTTCGTTCTGTGAATCGGTCACGCGATATCGCAATTTTCCGTGGATTAAAAAACTTTAATATCAAGAATAGTTTCGGTTGTATTTTAGGTTTGACCTAAATATTTAATAACTGAATGTTGAGACTTTGATGGATAGTATTATATTCCTTCTTCTTATGTACTCAGTTTTTGAGACGGAATTAATGGTTTCGTACGACGTGACGATTAATCTTTAAAGATACCGATTCCTTCTTAATTACAAGTATACTTACGTACTTAATGCATGAAATAAAATTCACAGAAGAAGAAGGATTTGTGGCTTAGTTTGTATTAAAGTCTAAGAAAAATTTGTTTTTCATTGGAAATGTGAAAATTTGTATTAAGATTTATTAATATGAATTTTAACTTTTGAATTCAATTTTATGATTTGAATTAAATAAAATGTTTTCCAAAATTGTTCAATCTATTAAATTTTCCGATTTTTCAAATTTTCAATTGTCGTATTCCTGATATTTAATAACAGTGTTTTCCATAATTATTGAAATCTATGCATTTGTTGATTTTCATTGACATAATTTATTCTGAAAAAATAGGTTCTACTACATGGAGCGATTAAAGTACAATCCTCTTAATTAACAATAAATATAAATAATTAAAAAAACATTTTTGCAAGGAATGCACGATTTTGTTTTAAATAAAATATTAGTATCCAAACTATCTAACTTAAATTTTTAAATAAAATAGTCACGATTGATGCATAATTTCTCCTTAATCTAAACCTGCTAGCCATATATAATTTATTTAATTACATATGTACATATGTCTTTTGGCACATATATTGGGTGTCCCAAAATTCATGCAAGAAGTAATATTGATAGAAAACAGGTTTTTTAATTAAAATTTATAAATATTGCTCAATAATGAAGATGCGTTGTTCTCTCATATAGCGCTTCATTTTTAATAACCCTAAACTCTTAGCTGTCACACAGTTTTTTTTCTTTTGTTACAAGTTTTGTTGGTAACACTTCATCACACAAATGGCGGCAAATTCAAATCTTGCGTGAATTTTGGGACACCCTATACCTATACAATATTTTTCTTAAATTAAAAAATTTTCCATCTTCGTATCTTCAATATCAATCATGATTATTAACCTTTTGCACTCGAGAGGTGAGCTTCAGTCACCGTTTCATAAAATTTGGAATATCGATATTAATTAATATATCAAATTTAATGTAATGTAACAGTGTGCGAGGTATCGAAATCAAATAATTTTACAATTCTATTATTATACAATTCTTTATTTATTGCTGAAAAAAGTATCGTCAGTTTTATAGTAGAGAATCTTGGAATTTCTACTCTTCTCTAGCCAGAAAGTCGTCGAGTGCAAAGGGTTAAAATTAATATATTTATTATTCTTCATCAACGTGTATGTAGTTTACTGTAATTAATATATTCAACAACACTCTCAATCTCAAATCACAAAATTGAATCGTTCGCTTACAATTCTGACGACAAAATTCTTCTCATAGTCCCATCATAATCCCAAATGTTCACATATTCGTGGCCCAAATTCTTCGGACACCCGTTCCACTTTCGCCCCGAAAATTACATTACAAATTTCCCCTATCCTCGTCCCAATTTGTCATCCCTTGGAACAGAAATCTCGTACCGGTCACGAGGTAACGAGCCTATTTATTAAACATCGTAGACACATCGCACGTGGAATTTTATTTTTACTCATAGACGGGGTAAATCGTGTGTATTTGTTTCCTCGGTCAATGAGCACAGGACAGGGTGCGTTTTCACGTTTTTTCGTGCACCGAGTGGCAACGACGCCCTCGTTTCCGGTTCTTCGTGAAAAATAAACGGTGACAACGTGCGTCGTGAAATATCCTTCCATCTTGAATTACCGTACTCCTCGCCTCGTGTTACACGTCTCGTCCCTTTACACGTGTGTAATCCTTCGCGCATCGTTACACGCGGATGTACCCACATTTATAAAGTTACGTCGCGGATCAGACACATGGACGTGGAATTATTCTTGAGAAGCGTAAAGTTACATTTAAACTTGAAAATGAAGATCATATTGGATAAAAGGATTTTTCTTTTTCCTTCTTTCTTTTTTTTTTTTTGTGGGTTGTTGTAAGGTGAGATTGCTTGGTATTAGCTGTAATTATTATCTTTGTTGATTAATAAATTTATATTTAAAATTAGGAATTGTATTTATATTGGATGAGAGATTTTTTATTTATTTTATGTTTAAAGATTTTTACAGGGAAAGTTATTGACTGTTATTCGAATAATTTACTTTATTAATTAAAATAATTTTAGATACTCGAAAGAAATAATGGATGGATTTAAAAGAGATCAGATATTATTTGGAAATGTTCATATTTTTGAAATCCACGATAATCTTTTTATTCGTAAAGTCTCTTAAATGTGAACCATTATTTAAGGATCAATTTCCGTGTCGTTTCCTTTCCTTCCCGTTGAATATTGCATTTTACTCGAATGTCATTAAGAGATAATAGGTTCGTGGCCGTTGAAGAAGATGTTACTTAAATTGGCCGTGGAAAAATGATTATGCTGATGCAGGTATATTCATAACGAAATAGGAGAGTGCTTATTAAAGTGTCATGACTATATTACAATATGGAACGAATTGTATTTTTCTGGAAACTACTCATAGCTTTATTTACGTTCCACTTTTACTCTGATCACATTAGCATAATGATCTACTTTATCAATTTATGACAAGTTGGTATCATTTAAGTGATATAAAATAAATAACAATTTCGGAGAAATATATTGCATAGATCTGCGATTGCAAAGAAAGATTTACGTCACATTTGTAAACAATTTTAAACAACTTCTTCGTTAATTAATAGACCAGAAACAAATTTCAAATATTCAAAAAAATTCTGCAATTTGTATAACTGCTAATTTAATAACTTACCCTGCAGTAATATATCTGTTATTATGAAAGTGGCTTAATTCGTATTATATGCAGATTTTTCTTTCGAGATATTAAAATTATCGCGTTTTGGATAATTAACAATTTAATTACGACACGATTACAAACTCAATTTGACCACCCTGTTTCATACTACTTTGCAAAATTAGTTACGTACAAGTGTAAAGCAGATGAATTCTTACAAAAGAGGTAAAATTTCGTATAATTAATACATAAGTAGTACAAACCTATAATAACACGAATAATAACAGAAAGCAATAATTATATTGTACATTACCAAATAAAGCAATATAAAATATAACAATCAAAGACCGTACAGAGGTTCAAAACACTCACTAAATCATAGCTATTAAAGAAAAGAAAAAAGTAGTACAGATATAATATAAATAGTACAAATATAATATAATAACACAAATAATACAGAAAACAATAATTACACGTATATAACCAAATAAAGCAATATAAAATATAACAATGAAAGACCCTACAAAAGTTCAAAAATCCCTCTCAATCATTGCTATAAAAAAAAAAAGAAAGAAATAGGAAAAAGAAGAAAATAAATAAATTCACCAACCATAAGCTCGAAACTCTCGAACAGCGAAACACACACAGAGTAGCACTAAGGAACTGCATACTGTATAGACTGGAGCAATAACGAAACAGGAGGAAAGCCAGAGAGCAATGCAATTTTGCATAATGGCGGTTTAACTTTAATCTTTTTTATGGTCTACGTAATGGCCCGTTAAGCGTGCCCTTTATTACTGCCTCTGCCCTTTCCTTCCTTCCCTCCTTTTTTTTCCTCCTTTCCTTTTTTTTTTCTCTATCTTTTTAAGCATTCCCGACTCACCCTACGCCGCCAACTCTTTCGCGTTTTTCGGCCAGAGACACCTTAATTCCTCGCGCGCCACCGATTGGATCGCGGCCGCGCCTCCAAAGAGGATTTCGCTGGAAAACGCGCGGAATGTGACGCGTAAACGAGAAGGGGTTACCGTGGTAATGTGGCCAATTGGATTTTCGTGGCGCGCTTTTATTTCGCACGGCAACCACGGTGATTTGCACAACGCGATGGAATTTCGATCGGCCTGCGTTTCGCCGATCCGCTGACTGCAAAGAAACCGACTGCTGCTGATTTCACCAGCGTGTTGCAATGGTGGTGCGATGGTGTCTGTCTGGGTGGTGTCTGGTCTGCATGGTGGTTGCACTGAAAAACGTTGCCGGGTTTCGAAGAATTTTGTTTATTCCTTAATTGGAATGCAATATGAGTGTAGGTTTTATGTGTATTACAATTTACATGTATGAATGGGAATGAGGCAGAATAATAGTTAATAAGGGTGTGATACCTCGAAAGTGAATATATATGACATGCCGTATGTTTTCTTGCAATTGCGTATGTATAATATTAATTGAGGAATTAGTTATTTGAATAGTATATTCATGAGATAAAATTTTGAATGCGAATCTGTGGAAAGACTATGTTAGGAATAAGGGTTGCGATTGGGGTGCAGATTAAAAATTATTTCTTCGATTATTTGGAGCAGTTTGGTTAATAAAGTGATATTTATAAATTATTTTAATACGAGGTGAACCATATAAAAATATTATGTTAATATGTTAATAGTATATAGAAATATATTAATTTTTTCTATTGTATATCTTCATATTTAAAAAGTATTAATTTTTGAATTTAATTATTATGAATTAGGTTATATATATTTATTTATTTAATTATTATTATTAATTTGTATTAATTTCAATACTATGAAATCACTTAGGCATAGTGTTTAGCCATTAAATGTACTTAGTCATTAAATGCATGATATATGTGTATTTTAATTGTTATGTTTTAATTAACAGTGTGTTTACGAGTGATATATCAAATCTGAGCTATTTTTAGAAATGTTTGGTTAAATTAGATTATTCCACCTAATTTAGAAATTTCAACATTGATTTCATTTTTGACAAGAAGTATTTATTCGATTAATCTGGTTTACCTGTTGATAATTAAGTTTGTGTTAAACCTTAATTTTTTCATTTTCTAATTTTAATCTTATTTATCAATTTCCTCTTTTTCCTATTCTGTAAATGCTGTTTATAAAGAAATTTTAATACTTAAATATTTAGTAAAATTCTCCTTTTCCTTGGAATATTTTATTTATATCGATTGGAGTGAACAGGAATTATATAAAATCATTTCATCGTAATTAAAGGTACGTCAAAACCTTTGGTTAATTAAAGCATGAAATACGCAAGATATTCCACCATTTGTTTATGATACTCATTTTTCAAATCTTCACTTATCCCCTCAATATTCTCCGACCCTACTACGAACTACCCTAAATTGTTCTGGAATTTCCCCTGTGGTTGACAGTGGGTTTAATACATAGGGGAATTATTCTTTCATGAGACGATCGATTGTCGGGGAGTCTTCCGTTTGAATCAAATGCCCCAAACTGTGTACGAACATTCTTAAATTTCTCTCACAGTTTACTCGTAATTCAATATTATTTATTTATTTCTTCATTTCTTTGTGTTATTACATTTCTTCTTATTCCATAATTTCTATTTTCTCGTACATTTTATTTCATAATCATTATCTCTTTAAGTCATTACTCTTAAAAAATTATTAAACATTGCGAATTGTTTAATATTCGCTTAAATAATTCAAATTAACCAGCAATCGTGAAATAGAAATATATAAAGAATGATTAAATAGTAAAATTTGATAGAAACGAGTGCTTTAAAATTATATATTCGCATTTCAATTAATCCTAGCATGAATTCGTCTTATTATTAATTATAATCTTATTTGTGTCGTAATTATTTGCTAAATATCTTCGGACATAACACAAGTGCAAGATTAATTATAAAAATAATTTTTTAATGTATATTCGACGTTCGTCTGTAATTACCTGCTGCATATCCTGTACATGAGAAACGAGGGAAGACACCTGTGTGTCCAATCAAATAAAAGAACCACTTTGCTTCCCGCCATCTGGATCGATCGCAGGCGTCAGGAAAAATCTTTTCCCGTCTCATGACTCCCGCGACAGAATTCCACGATGAATTATCGAGAAAAATCGGGGTAAAAATACGAAGGGATGTTTCCCTTAAGAACGCCTGCGCGACGTTCAAGCCACGACATATCGACTTTTCGTGTGTTCCATCTTTCATAGATAGCAGAGACGCGATAAACGACGAAAAGTGGACCACGTGATTATTTTTTTACACGCCCATCGGCACGCCTTTCATTTACAAATTCCACAAAAATCGCGTTACGATCGATAGCAGCCACAAAATGACACGAGTAATAATAACGATACAGAACTTTATTAAAATATTTAAATTTCTGGAAATTTAATATTATATAATAATCTATGATGACGTATCTTGAGATTTAAAAATATATTTTCCTATTCAAATTTAATTTTAATCATACCTTTGTCGAATTCAAGATTTTATTTTTCTATGAGAGGGAATTCCAGTTTCTTGTAGATAAGTAATAGATAAAAGTAAAATATGTTTATATACCGATGTAGTATCGGTTATATCTAGTGATGTGCACTATGTACACTTATTTCAGATAAAGTCGATTTTTCAATCTTTTTATTCCAGAGTATCTCTTAAAAATATTTTGCATAATTTCATATTTGTTAAATTATATGTATATAATTATGTTATATACAAAATGTCTGAAATCTTCAACGTATCTAATCCTTAAATCCTAAAACTACGTAATTAAAAATGCCAACAGAAATCCCTTAACAGTAACCTCACAAATTTACACCATTACTAGATTAAAAACCATATCCTTGCACATAAAAATCCCATTTATTTTCGCCAGAAAATTATCTCGGAATTGAATTATACTTTTTAATTCTCTGAATACATAAACTGGTGCAGAAACCATTTCCTAAATATTCCTAAATATTTCCTAAATAATTCTACAATTCTATTATTATACAATTCTTTATTTACTGCTGAAAAAGTATCCTCAGTTTTTTAGTAGAGAATCTTTGATTTTCTACTTTTCTCTAGCCAAAAAATCATCGAGTGCAAAGGGTTAATACATACTCTCTAACCCTTTGAATTCCAAGCAGACCAACAATATTCCCCAAAATTTACTCGAAATCCCATTTACGTTTATTAGAAAATCTTCTCAGAATTAATATATACTCTCTAATTCTCTGAATACCAAGCAGATTAACAATGTTCCCCAAAAATTCCTGGATTTTATTGTCAAAAGTTGACGATTAATACGTCATCGTTCAGAAATTAAAGAAAGCTGATCACTCGATCACTATTCTCCCCAAGGGTACCTCACACCTTTGTCTTCGTACCCTTGGACGTGGCAAGCACGCCATAAATCACGGGAGAAAAGGAAAAAAGCCGGGTGCCGATTAGAAGCAACACGCGGAGCACATAGGGAAGCAAAATGCGTGCTTTTTGCGCGTTTCCTCGCGGAATCTGCTTGCGAGGAGAGACGCTGGCTGTCGCGGCGGAGACAGCCGGATTTAGCAGCTATTTGGACAGCACAATGGGACATCATAGAGACGTTTCACGCGCGGTAATATTCTGCCCTGTCACCATGACGGCAGGGCTCGCGTAATGGCTGTGTTCTTGTTACGTGGTTCTTGCTCGAAAAATATACCCGCGAACGCGACTTTGCTTAGGCGAATTTTCTCTTCTGCTCCCGTCTTGTCCCAGTCCACGGACCTGGCTTTCAAACGCGATAAAGAAGTACTCGCTCCGGTGTGGAGTAAAATACTCGCAATATATGCAGATTAGCTCGTGTACCCGAAGTAAATCGCCTTTCTTTGGTTAAACGAGCCTTTTGCCAGCATTTAACAATTTCTTTCTGCATCTAGTTGTGGATGCAGTTGCAAAGAGCGTGAGAGAGTTCAGAGGAATTTTGAGACTGGTCGAGATGGAGAAATTAGAATTTGGTAAATTAAACTAAAGCTAAGACAAGATACAATAATTGCTAATGGTGAAAATTAAGTGCAGAGAGAAATTATGGAATCTACGGAGAGTCTGAGAAACTTAGGTTTAACTCTTTGCGGCACAGTATTTCAGATAGTGAAATAGATACTTGCTGCATAGAAATTTTATTGCGTTTTAAATGAAACAAAATTGGTATATTTTTATTAATAAAGGAATCACATAATGTAAAAATGTAACACCAGGAAAAGAAGATTGTATTTGGAGAAAATAGATCATCGTTGGAAATGAATTTGGTAAATTAAACTGAAAGTAAGATGAAGATAAAATAATTGCTAATGGTGAAAATTAGATGCAGAAAGAAATAATGGAATCTAGGAAGGGTCTGAGAAATTTAGGTTTAAGAAATTTTTATTTAGGTGATATTCAATTCCATAAATTTCCGATTTATCGATGCTTATGAAAAATACGGATCTACCCTTGAATTCATTGGATAGTTTAAAATTTTCTATCACATCTGTTTAAATGTTAAAAGGTTATTGCTTTTCCATGTATATTAATCAGTCAGCTGTGTTTGACGACTATATCCGTTATGCGTAAAATTTATTTGCTACTTAAATCGTAATTTTAGCGAAAACTAAAATATATTAGCAAATTTCAATATGTTTAGAATCGCTGGGGGTCAAAACGAAATAAAAGAAACAAATAAAACGTATAAATAATTTAAGATAGACTCATGTATTCCTGTATGCATTGACTAGAGCTGCTTATTAGTTTGTATACATGTGCAATGATAATGTTTTTTTAGATGTTAATGTAAAACGCGCATAAGTAAAAGTTGAAAAGCAATTAGTTTAGCGCTAAAGCCAGGGATTGATTTATGATAGGGTTCCTTCAAGGATAGTCAATGTGAACAATAACTTTTATAGATGTTTGATTATTCCTCAGTGTTTCCTTCATTATGTGTGTAGTATATGTTTCTATTAAGCGAACGAGTAAATATTAGTAATAAAATTATTCATTTTATACAATAAAACCGATGAAGCATTTCAATAGTGTCACTTATTCTGTGTTTGACGACTATACCCGTCATCGATTGATTTTCGTGATACATATAAAGTGGTCGGCATAGCTGGCTGCGAACGACGCGGGCATTTAATATTACAGGAATTATAAGTAATTTATTTCTGAGAAAAGAAGAAGGAAAAACAACTCACTGTGATTCCCCTATAACCATTACACAGATCGCATAAATTTACTCGAAATTTATTGTGACATCCATAGAAGTATCAAACCATCAATGAGTTTCCTCGAAATCCCGCAAGTGTCCTCTGACTCTCAGAGTTCATCTTCTTGCGATTAGCCGCTCCTGCGTGTATTCAGCGAGCGTGTACTCTCGGAATAATTCTCCACGAGCCATTATTATATTACACACGTGACCTCTTAAGCCTCTGTGCATTTCAATGAAACACAAATGATCTCACGTCTCTTGGAGATCGCGTCGCGATGAAGATTTGAAGCTGCATCCGCGAGGTGAATTTATCAACGCGAACGACGCGTCGCGACGCAAGCTGCCGCGCCTCTAGTTATATTTTCCGAGTTATCACGCTGTCGGATTTATGTTATCACGGCTCACCGACACCACGAAGGGTCCTGCTCGTTGAATTCTTCCCTCCTCTCACGGACAGCACAACGTTTTTATTATTACAGGGGTTGCAAGCTCGAAAGCTGCATCGGGGGGGTATCCGAGATTCGCCGGGAATCGACTGCGAAAGCACGAGGATGCGAGTATTATGAAACATGGAAAGGACTCTGTGGACCTCGAATGTAGATGGTTAAGGGTGGTTGCTCCTGATCGTTGGAATTGATATTTTCATTCGACTCGAATTGCTACCAGCGTTTCGAATTTCACAGCTAAACCAGGATTTTCTGTAAATAGTGGCATGACCAATTTGTCACGAATTTGTTTCAGGATTCTACGATAGTTTCCCATTTTTTAATTTTTTTCTTTATCGTCGAAAATATTCCAATTATTTTTGTTATTTTTTCGTTTGCAAATTGTTCTCTAGGGCTTTTAATTATTATTTAGTTTCGATAATAGTGTCAAAAGAATTGTATGGTTATTTAACGAATTATAGGTCTCTCGTTGCACGCAGTAGAAATAATTTAGTGTACCGAAGAATTTATTATTTTATAAATGGAAAATTTAAAATTGTTAACCCTTTGCACTCGAGAGGCGCCTCTCAGTCGCCATTTAATCAGATACTAAAGATGGATATTAATTAATATATCAAATTTACAATTACCCAACGATGCATGGAATATCGAAGTAAAATAATTCTACGTCTTAATTTGCATATGATCTCTTATTTACCATTTCAAAAATATCCTCGACTTTATGACAGAAAATCTTCGAATTACTATTTTCCTGTAACGAAAAAATCGTCCAGTGCAAAGAGTTAATATAATATTAAAAGATGGAAGTTGAGACAGGATGCCAATAATATAACCATGTGTTTATAACGATTAATATAGATTTTATTAGAGATCTATTTTACGTGAGTATTGTACACCGTATCCACGAAGGCCTATCATGTTTACAATATATAATTAGTTTCAAGGGTTGCCAACATCCTGTGACTCTTTAAGGTGCGAAGTATGAATCGAATATAGGAATATATTTCAACAGAAATTAATTTTCAGAGTTAAGAGTGTGAAGAAATTTAATTTATTGCAATTTTTATAAAACTCGTTGTCTTCGATTATTTCCTTTGGTATATTTATAAAACTCTTTATTTAATCTTACCAATTTATAAATTAAAAATGGAGGTAATATATATGGAATTGTTTATATCGTAGCATGCTTTTTTTCCTGCAATTTTTGCTGTCTTTGCAGTTCGATTGTTAATCTTACGTTGTTAGGATTATATATAGAATCCTGGTACGTTCTTCATTCAATCCCTGGCGTATTTTATTACATTTCTAATTAGTAATTTCGCTTCCTTCTTTAACATCCGAGAAGAATCGACGGGGTAACGAGAGATGAAGACTGCGAATTTACTAAGCATTTCGTAATTAGAAGGTCTTAAAAGAAACGTAGATTCCTGCTCGGATAAGAGTCTGTCTTTCAATTCAGCTGTTAGTCTCTTTTAAAAAGAAGAATTTGGATCACTGGGTTAATTAATTTCATCTCTCAAGACCGTATTGACCGTATAAATCTAATAATAGCTGAAAATTCCTCAGGAACGGGCGGAAATAAAAATAATTCTTCAATGGAATAATAAAATTCCCTTCACTGAACTAAAATAAAACGCAAATCACTTTTTAAAAGAATAATGAATCAGGTTAGGTAATATTTTCGTGATAATTAATTTTCTAAATCATCGAAGACGCCATTATTTTCTGGGACGTAATAACTTGGTAAAAAATATATTTTCTGGTCATTAGTATGGATAGAAATGGAAACCAATTTCTTGTACATTTTTTTAACAGTTAACAAATTAATATATTTATATAATTTAAATATTGACATCAATTCACAATATAATATTTTAAACAAAAATTGAAGCCATTATTTTTAAGCTAATTTCGAGAATAAAATATGGAATTCTGTCGAGTAAAGTTGAATTTTCGAAAATGTACGAATAAATGTACAAAGGCTATTTAGTCGAACCGAAGGTATTAAAGTCAAAGGCACCAGCATGCAATAATCGTACCCACTATATTGTCACTAACTCCTCCACCGTGGTAAGCAAATTTAAAAGGCAAAATTACAGGCTTTGCGTGGCCGAAAAAGCTACCCGCATGATGTCATTCATGCGAAGCATTAATTTCAACGAATTCGCGGAACTCCGATGTACATTATCAAACGTATGTAAATTATCGCATGTAAATTATCTCGCGAAATAACAGTTGCTCTCGAAATAATGCTTTTACGTCATAAACACAAATCACGGGCCATTAGGCTTTTGCAAAGCATAATAAATCGGTCCTCGCTCGTGGAACTTTACCGTTTATTCCTCGAATAGATTGTAAATAATATATTTACGATAATTTAGGGATATAATAATGTAATTTTAACCCATTAACTGCCAAATTTCTTTTTTTGAAATTTTTGACCGGATAAGTTATATATATGCACAAAAGGTTGTGTAACGGTATAATTATATTCAAATTATGTTTTGTTTTGAAAATATTTGATATTTTTGAAAAAGTCCCAAAATTGGGTATCATTATAAAATGATCAATAAAATCATTTCAATAAGAACAAAAGATTGTGTAAGTAACAAATCGTTACTATAATCTCCAAATTACATATTTGCGTTCGGTATTTCATTATAATATAAAAATCAAACCAAAAATATAATGCTTCGAATATGACAATTCTGTTCCGTTCAACTTACACACGAATTTCAAATTTGGTCGCTTACTGTATAGAAACGAAGCACAGAATACATACTTTTTGTTGCATACAATATTGACTTATATATATATAGAATAAAACTAAACTGTCAGGCGTACCAAATGTATTTTTGGCACTGACTGATGCACGTAAAATTCCAAAATCCCCAAATGGGGATCGTGGCAGCTAATGGGTTAAACTTAAGACTAGAATAGGTTTTATCGATTGACAATATACAAATTATATTTATTTTCGTCTATAAATAAAATTGAGGACAATAAATTATATATGAATGCTCCAAAATTAGGCTGATAGAATTAGTCCCTGTTACCATTTTGTGTTAACCCTTTATGCTCGACGATTTTTTGGCTAAAGAAGGGTACGGGTTGAAAAATTTTCTGCTATAAGGTTGATGATATTTTTTGAGCTTTAAATATCATGATTAGGAATTGAAAATTTAATACGAGGTGCATAAAATTAAAAAAAATTCCATTCGAATCCGTGTGTCAGTGTATCTTACCATTACAGCAATTAAAACTTTATTAAATTCGATACAAATTGCATTACCTCGAAATTTAACCTGCCAGACAATTATGATAATTATTATACAAATTTATCTATCATCTATTAATATCAGTCATTATAATTTGTATCCTGTATATTCGTGTAATTAAACTCGAAGTAATTAAATCCCACGTGCAAAAGCGAAAAATATAAAAGAAGTCAACCATTCAACTAGACCTCAACGATTTATTTATTAAGTTTTTCTTTTATTTATTTTCTCTCCTTTTCTTTAATTATTTCTTACTCCATTACTTTCTGTAGTATTATACTATTACGTTATCACTGTATATTTCATTTTACTATTTTTATTATATACCAAAGGACTTCTGTGCGTTAATAAAGTATTATTATTATTATTATTCGCAATTTGAAGTCATCGTTATCTAAAGAAAATACTATCGAAATTTAAATTGAAATATGTTCGCAATTTTAAGTCATCGTTATCCAAAGAAAATACGATTGAAGTTTAAATTGAAATATGTTTGAAATAAAAATTAATATATGGATCGGAACGTTAATGTTCCATGGCACAAAGCGAAAAAAGATGAAAAAAGGAGGCAAACGAAGTTAACTTTTTATCTCCATCTGGTATTATAATACAAGTTACGAGTTACGTCGAAATTATGCTCAAAGAAAGTTCGCGTTATCAGTCCCCCATTTCTCTTTCAATCGTACAAAGGAAGTCTTTGAAGGTTTCTTTTTCATTCTACTTTCCATTCATACGCAACAAGACTTCTTCGATACCCGCGGCACCGAGACTTTTCCCCGGATTACATTTATATTTGCTAAAAGTGTACGCCGACCTCCTCATTTGCGCGATCTGGACGCCTATGTCGATAAATCATGCGTCCTGCAGACACGAGATTGAGCCATTAGTCAGAATGATGGAATTATTCATCGAATCCTTCGAAAGCCATTTATACTTAGGGCACAGGAATATTTGTTTGTGTCACAAACCTCGTAACTCCTCGTGCAAATATGGCGGGATTTATTAGTCTAGAAATCCAGTTCGACCTATTTCATAGTTTTAATTCGAGTATCTTTTTGTTCATTCTTTACTTCATTTTGTATTTTGATTTTTACCTGCAGCGAATTTCGTGGTAATTTAATGGAAAGTTGATTTCGTAGTTACAATGAAATATATTTTTTACAGGTCATTTAAGATACCTGTGAATTCTGATGTTGCAAATTTGGGGTCATTTTATTATTCCTTATGTATTATTTTATACGTTTCTTTTGGAATTTGTAAAAGTATGTAATTCAGATTTCAAATATTCTTTTTGCTCTTTTAAAAATTTAGGAGTCATTGGTCTGTCCAATAATAATTTCCCACAAATTATTTTCCTAATTTTTGTAAATAATATTAGATAACAGTAATTATTTCCTAAGTTTTCTAAATAATAAGCCTAAATAATAATACCAGCTATTAAAGCTATTCCTCATTTTTATTATAATAGACGTTGTACTATCTATAGGCATAATAATTTTTCGGTAATTAGCAAATAAAAAAATAATTAAATAAAACGCTGAAATTAATTTGAATTTTTATTAAAACCATTTAATTTAACTCTTCGATTTTTTTACTCCTAAGCAACACGTGTTTACGGAAATCAAGTTTCACAAGATACGTCAAAAATTTATGTGTGAACCTTTTTTTACGACACATGTATCGTTGAATTTTATACACCACTGGCCGGCATAATGGTACATTTAACTACTGTTTGAGCTATTTTCATGTCGAACATTAATTACATATCCAAGACCGTAAGCGCGATTAGGAATTTCCAATCCCAGCACAATTATTTCCCGTTGAATATTAATCTTAAAAAAGTAGGTAACTTCGGTAGGTAACGACTATCTTAGTATACAAAGTGGAAAACACGTAGAAGTTATGTAATGGCTGATTCTTGGCATTTTATTTGCACCTGGAATTAAATTGATCAACGTTTCCGGCTGTTTTATTCAAAGTGTTTTATTCCAATGCATTAAAACGTGAGATGTGCTGAGAATCGCTGTGATCTGTTTAAATGCATGATTTTTAAACAAAATTAAACATGATTCAAGAAATGTGGAATTAAAAAATGACAAATAATACTTGATTAATTTGTGACGACTGTGATTCTCGTTGTTTCTTGATTTCTGTCATTTGGTGATTTATAGAAAATATTTTACGGTAATTTTACATAGTTGAAAAGAGGATGAACTTGAGATTCTTTTAAATTAAATAAAGATTAAATAGGGATTTTTTTTTAAATAAAGGAATAAGAAATAAATGTTGATTTATGTATGAAGATCACGATGTGATCACATGATCAAATGTTGGTTAAAGGGAAGTATTTTACTATGTCATAGTTGAGAAATAGGACAAGAAGAACAAGTTGAGGTTTTTTAAATAATGGTTGATAAATTTTTAGAGCCTTGTAGAATGTCCTGCAAGCGATCTTATGATAAAGATACATATCTCATTCTAAAATCAAATACAAGAACATTCTTGGTAATATCATTGAATTTTAAACCTCCACGACACTTAAAATATAATTTATGTCGATTAAATTATTGTTTCATAATTTATTTTATTTATTCTCTAATTATATCTCTAATGAAAAATACCAAAATTAATAAATTGGATTAAAACTATAAATCACATTAGTCTTCTATCGAAGATAAAATTTGATATTTTTGAAAAAGTGACTCGTTCCAGTATTATCTATTACTATCCATTAAATCATGGTTTATTATATGAAGCAAGCAGTTTGCCTTGAATAAACATTCTTCCTTTGAAGAATACGTAATTTTTTGAATTAATCCATCCTCGATAAACAGTAATATCGTTAGATAAATATCTCGTTTTCCTATGAGCTCATAATCAAACGTTATTAATAGTAATTAAGAAGACAATTGTTCATCGACTTATGATTTGATTATTACTTAAGCAGGTAGCTCTATGGAAATTATTTTCAAAAATCTTCATTTTTCAAAAACGATTATTTGCTTCCCTCAAAAAATGCAATTTTTATTCAGCCTAATAAAATCCATAGAATCAATCATTATGGTCCCAACTGCCATATAGTACATAAAACTTTATTAACGTATTTATTATTCGCTATGCACTATAAAATATTCCCAATAAAATTTAAATCGGATAAATGATCATTATGTAATACGCTATATGCAGCGAATACACATGGTAATGAACCGTTTATTATCTACTTTGTTATCCTGGTTTTCATAATATCGAGGAAGTCTCCTCTCATTATCGAATCACGCTGAGTAGAGGATACTTAAGACTTATCAGTATGACGTAATAATTTATAATTCCGAGCATGATAATTAATCGATCATTTATTTACGAATAAACATACTTAGATTTTCTCGATTCCAAAAACAATATTTTCTAAATCAAATTTTTATTTTCTCTACAGATATTCGTTTACTTCTTACTGTCGTATATACTTATTGAATTTTAAAGAGATTAATTTCGTCGAGCAATTAAAATTTAATTAAACCGTAAAAAGGGCAATGCGTTATTAAAAAAAGGCAAATTAATAGCCGCATAAAATCGCAGTACATCACTTTCTCATTCTCGTCTAAGGTTAATCGTGGCGTATTAAATTTGAGATAATCTTATCAAATTCGAATGGGTGTGGGAATAATTAACGTCGATTTTTGCCTTCCAGCCAGGCCGAGTCGCGAAGTTTCATTGCGGACATTATCGGAAATTGCTTAAGAAACTCTTTAATAACAACTTTCTTGGGATATTAACACGACTTATTTTCAACTTTTCAGTCTTACACGAATTACACCGAAATCTATTCCGAGTTTCCTTGCAAGATAACGATTAAGATGATTCCTTTCGACTTGGGAAATAAAATGGAGGAATGGTGAAATCAAAAGCAGAGTAAAGTGGAAGTAAATTGGCGGAGTTATGGATTTATCGTTTGATTGGTGATCCGATAAATTATATATTACATAGCACTAATTTATGGGTGAGTTTTAATAATTTCACCTGTAAATAAAAATAAGGCAAAATTTTATTACGAGCTAGGAAATATTTATTTGAAAATTGCTCATTGATTGGTAAAATGCTTTGCAGTTGCATAACCATGTCGACTATATGTGACAAAATTTAAAACACATGGAAATATTTTTAACATTTTGAAAATTTGCAAAACACGTATCGACGAATCAAGGATAAAGTGATAATCATTTTCAAGCTTTTTGAACCCGAATAAAATATCGAGTAATGGAACGTTTCAAAAATCCCAAAAAGAGAGCTTCAAGAAATTGTTTCATTGATTTTAAAACCTCGAAAAGGGGAGAATTAACGAATAAATTTTGACATCTGAAAAAGGGATACGAACTGCAAAAGGATATTCGGAAATTCCAAATAGAGGTACGAATACAGTGACCTAGGCAATTAAAAATGAAAATCGCTTAAATTCTTTTGCAATCACGATGAATTAACTTCTGAAACGAGCTACAAATATTGAGTATAAATATGAATGAAATAATAAATGAAATTCAAAATATAAGAAAATGGTAATAAATTGATTCAAAAGTGATTTAAAAATAAGTATCAATGAAATAAATTCGAAATTGAACAATAATCAAACAATAATTTTACATAATATTAAATAATATTATTTATACTAAATAATAATAATAGTATTATATAATATTTAACATTAATTTTATATTAACGAAACGAAATTAAAATCTAAAAGAATGGCAATAAATCGATTTAAAAATGATGAAGAATGAAAGTTCGAAGAAGAAATAGTATGAAATATTCCAAAATGGAACATCCTTCTATTTCTTTCTTTTTTTCTTTTTATTTTAATTATTACTTATTGGGATTATGGATTTTAACTGTAAAATAACTATGATATATAGATATTGTCTATTAAAGTCTTTTATATTTTTATTACTAATGGAAGATATATCTGTTTTTGCACAAATTGATTAAATGCATAAAACAAAATGCGGAGAACTGCAATGAAATAATGTATATTGTTTTTTAAAATTCTCTTTATAATTTAAATCGAAATAAATATTGTAGAATGCATAAATACAAATGTAACTTTCATCCAACGGTATATAAAATTTATAAGAAAAAATAGCCAAAAGGTAATCGTTAGTAATGTTACCATTTTCATGTTACTGGAAGAGTTAATCGATTTGGCAAACGAAAAAAGTAATAAATTTAAATTTGACTAAATTTTCCTTAAATTCTGATAAGACGGCACTAAAAAATTCACCGTTATCATTCATGGTTTGCTAGTGCATTTGAGTTGCATTATTGCAACGATTTACATTAGAGTACGGAGTTAATCAAAGTGACCTCTAAAATAAATTATTTATTATTCAGTGGCCAAAAATTTTTGTCGTTTAATGGTATTAATCTTAATTATCAGGGGAAGTTATTATAAATATAAAAAATTATGACTATACCAAGTGCTTTGACACTTAAATTTACGATTTTTCAAAAAGTGGAGTTAATCGATTTGTGCAGTGAACGGGTGATATAATGATATATAATGATTTTATACACGATACATCTCGTCCTCTCGTTCTCTCGTTTACTATTCAACGTGTCACTTTTCTCGTTCCTCTTCCTGCTTCCTCTCCCGTGTTCCTATGTCTATCGAGAAGAACACTGACCTAGGGAATCCCCACTTCTTTCGTTGATCCGATCTGTTCTTGGTACTCGTCCCCGGTCGAAAGTATAAAAGACGAGACGCGATGGCTTCACGAGGATACGCATGCACAGTCCACGATTCGACGATGGCTAGACACAGTGATTCACGTTCAATCTCTCAGAAATGCGTCGTTCTGATGTGCCTTGTCGCCGTTCACGTGGCAGGAAAAGGTGAGAAGTCAAGGAATTGCTTGGCGGCGTGCTCGGTACCGGTGCTTATCGATGTAGCTCGAGTCCAGGAAAAAATATAGTGAAGGAATAGATATTTTATAGCATGGGAACTATTTATGAAAAATTGTCGTTGGGTTGTCGATACGAAATCCTATAAAACCACGTGGATGTTTACACTGTAGCGTCGCGGAATTGTACGTGGGAACTGGTCGGAACTTAGGATTTAAAAATCGTAGAAATTGACGTAAATGTTCGTATACTAATGTCGTGGAATTATTTGTGAAAGGTAGGTAAAGGTTAGGTTACAATTTTAAAGTTGTGGAAATTAGGTTAGGTTAGGTAGATATCTACATTGCAGTATCGTGGAATTATCAGTAACTCATAGGTATTAAATACGAATGTTTATATTGTAATATCTTTGATTTAGCTGTAAAAGTTGCAGATTGGATTATTTAATTCCATCGAAAATTTATGCGTCATCGCAAAGGAAAAATATCTTAGAAAGGAAAATACATACGTGTCTGGGACTCGAGTTACTTTCATAATACAAATGATCGGCGGGCAATAAGAGATTCGCAAACTTGTTTATATGAATTGTCTTTGTTCGAAAAATACATCGAGAAATCATCAGCTTCTCATCGATGATAAATTTCCTCCTACATGTGACAGGAAAATTAAATTTAAATTCATTTCAAATTAAAATTAAAATTAAAATTAAGTTTGTTTCAAATTAAAATTGAAATTAAAATTGAACATTATAGTTATGAACTTCGTCATATCGTTAACAAGTAAATTTGTTTGGAAGTAATTGCGTTTCTATTAATTATAATTTATCAGATTTTTATTTTCGACCATGATATCTCCCTGAAATTTAAGAAAACTTTAATTTTCTGTTTCTCTTGACAGACGATTGTAATATATAATTGCTCTTAAAATGTTTATTTTGTTATTCATTTTCCTCGTTTTTTAAATACTCGGTATTTTTTGCTAATGTAGTGTAAATTCCTTGGCAAACAAAACATATTATCTCCTTTTCTTCCTACCACATATTTTACACCTTAACATGTTTCGTAACGATTCCACAAATCCAAAGTAATTTTCATGCTCTATTTATATCCAGTGTTATTTTTATTTTTATTTATTTACAAACCAAATATATTTGGATTATTACTCCATCTAATATATTATACGAGACGATTCACATAATCGAAACCTTATTTTGATTGCAATTAGAAAGTATGTTAATAGAAAATCGTAGTCCTTCAATATTTATGTTTTTAATTCTCTTCACGACACGAAGTGACAAATAAACATTTACATGTACGTGTCTATTTATTTCCATAATAGGTTTTATGTAACGCATAACCATATGGAATTTGTTGATAAAAGCACCGAGTATAGGTCTTTAAAAATTTCTGTAATACCTTCATTATTAACTATTTATTTAATGATAGTACCCCATAAGCTAATTAATTTGTATTTTCTTATGATTCGGATATATTTTCAATTTTATTTTCCAATCCAATGCTTACTCGAGTCTAATTTCTTTCTTTTTTATTTCAAGATAATTCTACACGTGTAAAATAAAATATTTATTTATTAACTTCCATGGAAATAACAATCGTGTTCTTAAAAAATACCCGCGAAGTCAAACGCATCTTTCTAATAGCAAAAGAGAAAAGAAGAATTAGAATATCGACTATCTGAAAATACCTTTCGCAATGTGTACACGTATCGCGTGTACCTGTCAGCCAAGAATGAATTCGAACCGTGAATCGCACGTGAAACATGAAGGTCACGTCCTACCTGTCCTCTGGTCCCCACACTCGCGAATCTCAAAACCGTTTCGCTCACTTGTGGCCAATGTTTCGTTCCCGAAGAGATCTGCGACGAAACAAAGTGTCCCGGTCCCCTGAGATATTACAAGGACATCGGTTGTAAACCTGTCTACAAGAATCCCGGCGACTGTTGCGCACAAGTGTACGACTGCAGCCACCTGAAGAATTTGTCACCGGAGAAATGTTACGCGAACGGCCACGAGTATGATGTCGGTGAATCGCTGAAGCCCGAGGACGCGAAACCTTGCGAAATAGGGTGCACGTGCATATTACACGATTCCGTGTAAGTATACCTCACGTATTCTCTATGACATCTCTGATCATAGATCTCTTACTCTTCTCGTATCGACCTTTCCAATCGATATTCGAAAAAATTCGCGTGACAGACTATTTCGATAAATTTTAAAGGTCGAAATGCGAGTTTTATTTATTCTCCGTGGAATTATATTTCTGAATTTCGTAATTTTGGAAATTAATAATTAAATAAGTGGAATATATCGATAATTGGGAACGTAGTTAACATGTTAAGTGCTACGCCGGTCCCCAGGCTTTCCGTTCGGGCCCGGCTAGGACTTAAGGTACTGACATTTGGTGTTAAATTCTTCGCCATCTTTGGATATTCGAGTAAATTCGTGTGCCGCATTGAATTCTAAAATTTGTTGAACCCTATACTTAGTTTTTGATATACCTATTAATAGTATATTAAAGTACATTAAAGTGATAGGGTAATTCGATGATAAATGGAAAAGAATTTAGAAAATGTGAGGAACTCTGATATTTTTATTATCTAAATTAGATTTAGATTTTAACTAATCAAATATTCGTATATTTTTTTATATCGAATGCTCGAGATATTAAAATGATAGAGAAGTGAATTTGATCGATGCTGAAAATGGCAACTACTCACGTGAAGAAATAATTTCGAACGATTTGATAGGCACGAAGGAGACAAATGTATCCGGTTGTATATACACGTGACAGAGAAAGAAGTCAGAATTAATAAAGTTCGATATAATACACGTCGAGCAAGCAGTATAAATTGAATATGTTTTCCCCGAGGGCTCAAATCCGCGGGTCATTGCGCTATCAATATAAACAGTTGACATTTTGTTTGTCTTTTGAACAATTTCGAATTGTTTTAAAAGTAATCGTTCAGCAATGAATTATCGCCGAGTAAAATAATTTCTTTTCTCTTTTACCTTGTTTCCTATATAGTTATAGTTATAAATATTGTAATAATGCTATAAAAATTTGAGGACGTCACGTAACACGTACAGTGCACGCAAATTATTTATAACATTATATACATATCTTGCATAAACTATAGAAATATTAGGAAATTTTGGTGATATCACACTACATATACAGAATGCAAATTAGTTTGAATTTTTTAAATTTAAACTGTGTCGTAAAACTTGACATTTCGAAAAACATTTCGCTAAAAAATATTATTTTCAGCACTACTTTGAATTCATCTTATTTCACGTCATTTTTGTTTTGAAAACAGTGCCCATTTCTCGTGTGCAATCCTTGACTGTAACTTCAATGTTGACCAAGATTGTTACATGAGGTACTCGCATGATAAGTGCTGCCCAGAACGCATTTGTAGTGAGTAATTTAAATTCGATAAATAGCTTTTTACGTCCAATTCGTGGCAATAAGAAAATTAAATATTTCTATTGAAATTTAATTACATGGAATATTGTTTAAATCCAGAAGGAACTTTCTTCTCTAAGAAATTCATTTCCACCATCACAAACATCTTCATCATCGTATTTCCAAATGTAAATTATTTTATCATTATTATATACTTCTTTTTCTAAATGCAAAATGATATAGTGTTTATTAACATCACTATAATCGATCATGCATACCATAGTTACAAGAAAATTCTTGGAAAATAACACCATAATTAATATATTGATTATATTAATTAATACCTTGTATTCAGTATTAATAATTTATGTGCTTAATAGTGTAAGGATTATTTTCTACTATGTGTGTGAGATGGTGTGAGAGTGGTGAGAATAAGAGAATCTATTGGATTGCTATAGCCATTTCAATTCCTATAGGTTTTTGATCAGAAATTTTAATTTAAAATATAAATAAGCTAAATTAAGCTTATAGATTCATAATCTACTGATATATTCAACAATATTTTATATGATTATTATTAAATTGATTTGATTTATTCAGATCATTCTAGAATTGCTATAGATTGGCAGTGGAAAGAAAATTAGGTTGGTAGTGTTGTGGAAACGTGAGAAAATATAGAATACAAACTTAAAACAAAGTAGTGATATTTGTTAACACTTTGCACTCGAGAGGGTCCCTTCAGTCGCCATTTGATAAAATTTCGAAACTCGATATTAATTAATATATCAAGTTTAAAATAATGTAACAGTGTGCGAGGTATGGAATTCAAATAATTCTATGTGTTAATTATTATACGAGTTCGTACTTACTGCTTCAAAAAAGCTTTATAGCAGAAAATCTTTGAACTCCTACTCTTCTTTAGCCAAAAAATCGTCAAGTACTAAGGGTTAATATTGAAAATATGTATATATATAAATACATTATACGTACATATTAATTATAAATCCACCTCAAATAGTAATGTCATTAATATTAGTAAATTTTTATCAAAATTTACAAACATATTGAACCATTGTCGTTGCCATGAAAACCGAACCAACGACCCCATTTGAATAAAAAGTCGAACGAAAATTCTCTTTGAAGTTTAAAGCGACAAAGCGTTTAATTTGCCACTTTATTCCAAGAGTTTATAGAAAGAAGCCTTTATTTCGAAGAGGAGTTCGCTTTGAAAGTTAAACTTCATAATTGAAGATTTCGTCGACTGTGCATTTAACATGCTCTCGACTTACAGTACGGTATAAGCACGGCATTAATGAATATAATACGACGCAAGGAGCTTCACTGAATTATCTCAGCTCTGCTAATAGCATTACCATTCATCCTGCACTCCTCTCCCATCTTATTTCCTCGCCTATTATTTCCTATTTATTATCAGCTATCACCTAAAATCCAATTTCCTCCTCGCGCAATACCAATTCCTCTTCGTCTTACTTTATTTATATTTCTCCCCTTCGTTTCAATTTTTCTCCGATCGATTACTCGATAATAAAATCACTCCTCTTCACGCCTCGTCTATAGAGAAGAAAGTTCACCGTCGAAAATTGATAAAAATTCACGAAATTAACGCGACGAATTTCGTCGAAATTCCTTCTTTCTCTACCGGTTTGGTTAATATAATAGTTCGGTGGTGGAAGAAGAAATTCGCGAAATCAAACCACGCATAAGTCGTCAAGGACGTAATTAACGCGATAATGTGGAAGCGTGTGAGGCAGTGAACTCAAAAGCATCCGATTACGTTGTTCAGATAAGAAAAGGGCAACTTGCGAGGTTGACGGCAAATTGTACCTCGATGGAGAGCATTTCCTGGTAAAATCTGACCCGGAACTGGAGTGCTATTGCTTGCCTGGATACAAAGGTACGATAGAAAAAGTATTTCGATTATTAACCCTTTGACTGCCACGCTGAAATCACATGTTTCTCTCAGAACGCCACGGGGATGTACCCCAATAGTTGCAAGATTTGTTTTAATATTTTTTGTTATTTTTTAATATTTTTTTTATTATTTAAAGCATAAAATGGTAAAATAATAATAAATTGGTGATATGAGATAACATTCTTACCCAATGTAGCTTTTATCTTATTGGCCACTATAGTCACTTGTGTGGCTTATAGGCACTTGACCTCTGCACCAGTCAAGGTAACGGTTGACAATTGACTAACTGTCAATTTTCGTTCAATTTTATACAATTGTAAGTAGTTCAAGCACTCCGGTCACCAATGACCACCGTGGTGCCACAGGAGAAGCAGTGGCTGGTCATATATGGCCAACGTGACAGTCAAAGTGTTGACACGTGACGACCTATTATGGTGATTTCCATTTTTCAGCACTTATATACTTTGTCGTATTTTTCTTTACTTAAAATTATTGGTACATGATCTTATTTATTAATACGCGTTGAAAAATATTTTTCGTAGCATATAAGATTGTTAAATCCTTATCTGCATTTCATTTTATTACGTAATAGTTATTCAACATTTTACGTTTTTTGAAATTGATAACACGTGTAATCAGAAATTTTACTGGGCATTGTTCCGTGAAGAAATTCGTGCAAATATTATTTTGTTGTAATACAAGAAAAATATCATGCTCCAATGTTCAACGAAGAATATAAATTTAGGTTTTTAGTAACAGACTTGATGCCATAAGTCGTTTTACTCAGAGCTAAGAGCTGATATCTAATTATATGCCCAGTCCTACGTGAAAGGATGGAGATTAAATACCAGGTCGTCAACGTTAAGAATTACGTATTAAAAATGCAAGTTTCCACTTCTTGGAACTGAAAAATTCGATTAGAAGTGGGTTCAGCGTGGTTTGACTGCCACGCTACCTGCCAATTTTCTTGCGACGATCGAGCAAAATTTGATATATATTCATAGATAACTACTAGGTCATACTTTTATTAACGTGGGATATTAAATTCTCAGGGAAAACGAGAATATTTAATCTGGATTAAGGGATCGTATTTTAAGCGTATCTGATATCAAATTGAAACCTCTGTCCATTATCTCTGAACACTATGAAATTCGGTTTAATATAATCCTTTTAATATAAGGATACCTAATAATTTGTGGAAAGTAAGAAGATTCGAGCTCCCGGCTCTTCGGTGTTCAAATTTCGTAAATTAGCGTTGAAAATGATTAGAAATTGCAGGGAAGCCATTGTAGTTCGATAGATCACTGATAACTACGAGTATCAGATGAAGGAAAAAATAATAAAATATTAAAATACTATACGTTCGTGATATTGTAATAATACTTAAATCCTGTATATTTAGGTGAAAATATCGAGCCTTTCTGTAAGAAACGTTCTGATACTTCTTGCGATCCTGTGTTCAGACAGCCTCATGATATTCACGATAATTGTGTACCTGTGTTCTACAGCAGTCAAAATCCACAGACGGATTGCAACTTGAGTGCTAGATGTCGTAAGTTCGCAATAAAAATTAATAAAAATTGTTTCTTCTTTGTGAAGGAAGATAAAAATTTCATTTACAATTTTTGGAAAAAAGGAAAGATATGAAATTCACTTGGTTTTTGCAGAAAACTCGAAAGACGCTGTTATTCATAATCATGACAGCCTTAAGTCCGTTTCTGAAGAAGGTATGGTCTCTTTTGTACAATTATGATTTGTTTTTTGATTTCTTCCTTAACAAATAATTCTAATAACATTTCGAAAATTTCTAATTTCTACTAACACTTTGTACTATCATTGACTAACGCATTTACGATTAGTATATTAATTCCGTTCACTAATTCTGTGTTTCAACACTATTTTGGGAATATTAAATTGGTCGTTCGCTTAACATGGCTCGGTTAGCAACCAGTTCCTCTTTAATTAGGTTTTAATTAGATCTTGATTAGATTTTAATTATATTATATTCAGAATTTCGTGGCTATTATTCCCGTATATCTCAAGTATCATAATCAAATCATAAGGAGACTCGTAGATTTTTGATAATATAACTGAAATTATTGGAATTTATCGAGTAATCAAATATATGAAGAAATTAAATAAAGAAAATCCAGTAATTTATTAGATATTTTATAGATTCATTTTATAGATATTTATAGATTTATATACAGATATTTTATAGATTTATATGCATTTAGATATTGTAGTAATTCTTTAGATATATACAAGGTGTTCCAGAAAAACGTATACACACTTTAATACCTTATTCTTTTTAATTTTCTTTCTTTTTCTTTCTTTTCTTTCTGTTTTTATAATCACGCAAAGTGTGTATACACTTTTTTGGGACACACTGTATTTATTCAAAATCATAAAAGGAAAAAGACATAAATTTTTAATTCGAAATATTCTTAACTTCTCTCTTGACGCGTGCAACGAAAAATCGAGATCTTCCTTAAAATTTTGTAGTGTCATACGTTTGAATTTAAAATACGGATTTCAGAAGATAAAGGATCAGTTCACTCGAAAGTTTTAAAGACCAAAAATCATATGATTCCCGATCGTGTGGTACTTCTAAGTTCTTTACCGGGGATTTTGGATGTTAGACAGAACATATCGAACTCTGTTCAAACTTTGCACGAGATTTAGCTAAGATCCTTTCGTAGTTGCGAAAGATCGAACCCTTTGGATCAGAACTTGGCAAATCGTGGGACAAATCTAGACACTAGGTACAGTGATCGATTCCTTGACGTCGACTACGAGCATTTACGGTCTCTTGACTTCCACCTACCTTTGCTACAATGATTTCTATTATTCACACTGAAGTACCGAAATTTTAATAGAACTTTGATAATAAATTTAAGTGGAAAGTAGTCGTTAGAAGTTCTATTAAAAGGGTAACAATTTCATTAAATATAATGTCGATTAACTTAATATTATCTCGCTTTGCGTTATTAACCAACAAGCTTTGGTAAATGTTTAAAGTAAAATTAACGATTATCTGTATATCTGTGAATACCAATATTCGTACATATAATTTGCAAATTGATGAAACTATTTATTAGTCTAACAGCTGATAATTAAATTACGAAACGTTCATGGATTAAAATAATTTCATGGACCGATTCAATTAATTTATCATAAGCATTGATCATATGGTAACCTATGTAAAATTATAAACAGTATAATTTTATTAAAATATACTTTAAAAATTCCCTATGAAGAGGAAAGCATAAAATATATAGTAGAATAATAAACTGAGAATTAAAAATATTGGCATAATGAATATCGAAGTATATTTTGATAAAATTATAGTGTTTATAATTGTAGGTTGCTATATGACCATTGCTTATGATAAATTAATTGAATTTGAACACCTTTTATTACTCTGAAACGGAATAAAATTGCTTTATTTCAGTTCTCGATAGCTATAATACGTCAACTATTCTTGGAATCTTAAAAACTTTTACTCTAGATATATTTTATTATCCATTATATTGAAATTCTTAATTTTCCTGTAAACGTATTCCCTTCTTCTTCCATGGATTTTCCAAACACCTTCCATTCCATCAAGAGAGTCGAGATGAGAATCTGGAAGGGATAGAAATTCCATCCGTGGAATTCATCCACCAGCTTCTACACCGTCTATCGATTTTAGATTCGCCCTACATCAGATAACAAATCCAAATATCTTCCCGATTCTCAGCATCCTCGGATCCTACCTCTCTTGATCCTGCTTCTCTGAAGAAAGAAACTTCCATTCCAACGAACAATCAAATACGTTGACCACTCACCCAGCAATAATTATGCATCGCTTTAATTTCCAAATTTCCAAAATTTCATAAATTCAACAACGAATTTTCTTCATCTGTGATCCGACTTGTAATATATCGATATTAATATTACCATGGTTCGTCTACTATTCAATTTTCATAATATTATTTTTCACGATATTATTATTCTCACGATTCATTTATGGTCTAACATTACAGTATTAATTACTGCATTAATTGTTAATATTATTAATTAATATTAATTAACAATAGTATTAAGTACTTAATTATTAATAGTATTAATTAACACGTTGACTGCCATAATGGTCATCAGTGACTGACGCTTGTCTCCTCACTGGGGCCATGGTGGTCATCAGTGTCCGGTGATACTAATTTTTTAAATTTATATTTGTTTTATTCTAACCAACTTTTTAATATCTCAACAACGTAAATAAGTAGAGAACTTTGAATAGAAAATGTTAATAATTTGCACCGTTTTATTTTAACCAATTTTTTAATATCTGAACAACGTAAATAAATAGAGAACTTTAAATAGAAGATATTTATTTGTACCGTTTTTTATTTTAAAAAATTTTTTTCTTTGCTATATTGTTTGATAATTCATCATTATATCCTAAGAATAATGGGAATTTTGTCGTGATCCCCTGATTACTATATGAATACTACTGAGTACTAAATAAAATATGCGTGGCAGTCAAAGTGTTAACAATCACAGTATCAGCACGGTTAAGCTTCTACTAGTCCATTAACAAATCAGCTTCGGTGTACACCGGTACAAGTAAAGTAATTAACCGTGGTAACTGTGTCTCATCGATCTTACAGAAAGCAAGTTGTGTCGATTTGGTAACATGACGATGCACATAGGCGACGAGTTGAACCAGAACACCGATTATAGCTCACATTGCGTGAAATGCCTGTGCGAGGTGCCACCGGTCCCGACATGCCAAAGACTTCCTGACAGCGAGTGTGACTCAAAAAATCTGTGATATCCCCTTCTTCTAAGTTGCTGTCGACGATTCGGTTTCCAAGTTTCATCCTCTCGTGAACCTCGAATGTCACGACTATAGTTAGCTTTAGAAGTACTATATACGCTGTTAGTCTATCTTCGTCGTTATTACGTGTCGTTGAAATTTGT
The DNA here is from genome assembly GCF_001483705.2 of Eufriesea mexicana. Classification (NCBI taxonomy): domain Eukaryota; kingdom Metazoa; phylum Arthropoda; class Insecta; order Hymenoptera; family Apidae; genus Eufriesea; species Eufriesea mexicana. Next base: position 143,431 of record NW_016920857.1, read on the forward strand.
ACTAGAAATATTTGCGTAGAATTCCTGCGAAAGTCTTAGGCTTGTTCGATTAACGTTTCGCGAAGTGTCTCGTTAGAGAAAGAGATTAGAAACTAGAATTTGTTAATGGGAGAAATACAGTGTACGAATAAAAATCGAATAAAAATTTAAGATTTTAGTTAGTACAGGATTATGATATAAAATTAGAAGCTTTTTTCGTGAACGAATATGAAATTCTAAAATTTATTGGAGCATCTGTTGTGTTTGGAGAGTGCATACGTAACCTGAAGACGATTTGGAAACAATTAATATTGACAGAATGTAGAAATGTGAAGCACGTTTAAAGAGCAAAAAATTAGTAGGAAAATTGTGAAAAGTTGCTTAGAAAATCGGGACATAACTGTCAATATTGTAAGGTATAGTTGGAGGTTTGTCGATGAAAGTAGGATGAGTCTACTGTTTATGTAAGTAGTGTGATTAGTGAGAAGTGATACTGAAGTTTGGTTAGACCCGATTTGGAAAAGGAACGAATAAGAGTAAATGTAGCAATAATGTACAATTGCAGTAATATTCGTTAGTACGAACTTAACAATAAAAAAGAATGAATATTAAAATAATTGCACTTTCTATCCTTTTTCTTCATAAGTTTTTATCATGCTCGAAGAGTAGATATCAGAAGTAAATATCCAATTGTGGTACGTGACCACAGTTCTTCTTTCAGTTCACGTACGCGTAATGATTAGAATACTAATATTAAATCGTGCTTACCATTGAAATTATCCTATAATAACATATCAGAAAAATAAAATTATACACGAAGTCGTTAATGTGACGTGTAAATTTTAATAGTAGTCACGTTTAATTCTAGTATGTTTTTACTCAAAATTTGAATCTTTCAGAACATAGAGAACCAGATTTCTCTTATTAACATTTTATCTCATTTTAAAATATAATTTGGAAAATTGTTTTAGACAGTTTCGTATGTACATACTTTCTCTTTAATTGAATCAATAACTTTGTTTTTTCCTATTCCTAATAAGCACATTATTTTCATGAAGAATTGAACTCCATATACATTTAGAATCTAAATTAATTAACAGTTTAATTCAGAAAGGAAACCATACGTATTTCGTAAATAAATATTTACCAACCCGGTCTAAGAACTTATTAAAACTTAAATATTCATACCATTTGTTATGCAGTACTATATAATGAGTTTACTGTCCATTTAAATCATTATATTACAATTTTTTCTTCGTAGAAATTAAATATTCATACCATTTATTATGCACCACTGTATAGTGAGTTTACTGTCCATTTAAATCATTACATTAGAATTTTTTCTTCCTAAAAAGAAAAAAAAAATTCATACTCAATGATCTCCTAACTTATTAGTATAATGATATAAAATAAAGAATAATTCTACTTTTCCAAATAATAATTCTTTTCCTGTTTATCTTTCTCTTTCCTTCCTCTTTATTTTATGAAAAAGAATTATCAACGAGAGTCATGTAGTATTGTTTATAATTCCTATGCAGTAATTAGTACTAAATTTTTTAATTCAAGCAAGTTAATTCATTATACATACTTTACAAACAAACCCCCTTTTCACCCCAATACAAAAATATATGAATACAAATATATGCTAATTACGTACCAATATAATATGCATAATTAAACCGGACAATTACTTCCTCTCCAAACTTCTGTTCAAATTCATAGTACCAAAATTCAAAATTACTTTTATGTAGAAAGAAACAGAAACTCATTTTCTGAAAATTCAATCCGCCATGTTCCAATCATGGTTGGATGGCTCGCGCCAAAGAATGACGCGTGATCCAGGTATTTGTTTAACACTAGAACTACCAACCCAGTCAAAATTACTGGTCCCAGAATTTTCCTTTTTGCAATCACCGAACACATACACCTGCTTTAAGAATAAAATTGGTATCAACTCATATTAAGAAAGAACTGTAATCAATATATTCACTTATATTCATCGTACCGCTGAAATTATTATAATCTGTGCACGTTATAGTTAGGTACCCATTAAGGATCGGTAGTTCTAGTGTTAAAAAGATCTCTCACGTGATTTTCCGTCAGAATTACTCACGGTTTGGTTATGCAATCCTCAGTTTCCATCGACAGCGGTGTAACCTCGATGAGTTCTCGCAATCATATAACCTCGACGCTCTCTGTACCGCTTCTCGTCATCAGTAAATGCTTACATGTTTCCTTTCTTACTAGAGAAAAGGTGGAATAGACGATTAATTACGAGACAAACGAGTTAAAAATGAGTATCGATGGCGGTGCGATTTTTAAATAATTCGAAACTTCGTTATAGCTCGCTCAGAACTACGACGATCAACTTCCAGTTAACCACGAAAAGTCATCCAATTAAAATTATTCCCAACAACGAATAACAGCACCGAATCGCACCAAAGCGTTCGAGAAGAGGAAAAAGCAGTTGACGAAAAGAAATTTGGTCCCGGAAGCGAAGAAATTCCAGCTGGAATATTCGTAAATCTCCTTTCCTCCTCGAAAACTTCCGTCCTTGGAACATATCGGTCTCGTTGAAAGAAGCACCGTCGAGGGTTCGATTTAGCCGTCGATGATGCGAGCGATGATAAGAGCGAAGCAGAAGTTTCCATGATATCGCTTTCACGAAATTGTGAGACCCGTGGTGGAAGCCCGCAAGTTTGCCGGAAGCTGCGCGCGAGGACGTGTGGCTAAAATGGCGGAAGAAGGAAGGCCATGAGGGCGCGGAAGTGGCCGGCCAACGTTAAGTCGGTGGAATTTATGTCAATTGGTCTCGGGTGTTATGAACATCGGTTCGATTACCAACGTCGTCGATATATATCACGAACCGTCGCAAAGTAGCGTTTCGAAGTCACGCTGGCATTCTCATGGCTGCCTGCTCAGCAACATTGCTGTTCGTGACGAAATTTATCATTGACTTTAGTGACTCCTTCGAATTTCGGGTTATTTTCCCTTTAATGGAATCATAGATAATTTGTAAATTATCTAGCGACGCTGTTTTACTATTTTAATAATACTATTGTGGAGACGATTTGGTGATGGTATATATTTATTTATTTAATAATAAATTAACAGTGGTAGAGTATGTGAGTAAGAATAAAGATACGAATTATTACAACTTATCACAACGCTCAACCTACACTTCTGCAGCAGCTCTCCTATTGCAACTCACAACTAGCAACAACAACAACTCTGGCAACTAACAACTCTCCTATTATAACTCGCTAATCGACAACTCTTCACTGACTTAGCAACTCTCTAATCGACAACTCTCTTTCAACAACCCCCTTAACTCAGAACGTCCTTATCCTTTTATATTCTTCTTCCCAGCATGTACACCCTGCACGCGTTTTCCAATGCCTCCCCCAACATGACCAAATATGGTTGTGCTAAGGGTCTGACGCATCGCCCAGGGTTTTTCCAACTGACCTGGCCTTCGATCATGCAGTGGATAACTTGCGATACGATAATAGTATACTAAAATTTATCACTGTGCAATATTCGACTATCCTAATCTCGTAATATTCCCTTACCGATTAAATTCAATCTCGATTTTCTCCTAAAACGAAGCCTAAAACCTTCCTCTTCCTCCAGAAATCAGCATTTCTTTCTTCCTGCATTCTCTGCTTTTCAGATAAATGCGCTTGCAACATGTTTTATTTATTTTTTATTTTTTATTTAGCAAAAATTGTATCTGATACGTGTTATAGATGTTGAGGCACTAAAATCGAATATTTCAAATGTTAGTAGCTTTGTTCCTTTTTCTTTTCAATTAATCCCAAGTATTGTCAATTATAATTTCTTTTTTTAAATTTAATTTTCTATCTTTCAAGAATTTTCTTCAAGAATTATTCGTTTCGTCATTAATCACAACCTACCCCAATTTTTAACTTGAATTTCAGTTCCCTTTTTTTCCATTTATATTTCTACCACCATGAATATCTGCTCTTGCATAACACTACGAAAACATGAAAACGGGAAAAAGGAGAATCATAACCCCTGCGCGTAGTTGCAGCCATAACAAAAAATTTTCCAGCTTGTACGTTTGAAACGTCGGAAACAATTTTCCAACGCGGTTCACAAATGCGTAAAGGTTCTCCGAGGCGAGACGTCGAAAACGTTACCTTTTGTATCTTATCCCTTCATGCATATTTCAGAGCACGCGGAGATAGGACGTCGAACCTTTGCACATCTTATCTGTTTCGAACCTTTTTCGTCCGCGTTATTCGATTTGCTTATTCCTCCTACCCACAGCTTCGTTGCTTCTCACCCTCGGCATGCTGTCGGTCCTTTTACCGTTACACGCTTGTTAAAATTCCAGCCGGAATCCTCCATAACAAAAGTCGCAAAACTCTTTCTCCGGAGACATGTCTCATTCCACCGCCAATCAGCTTCACCTGAGCAAAGGAAACTGTTACAGCTAAACAGTGCATAGCACGAGTTCATTGCGCCGAAGAGTGAAAAATAATCTCCGTGGAAGTAGGATTAGAACTCGGGTTCGACATAAATTTAATTTCTAAAAAGTATACTTAGAAATGTAAAGAGAAGTGCTGTTACTTTGGGTAATTTGGTTAGTTTGGACAAGGGTGTTGTTCCAAGTCAGAGTTAGCGATTTTATCATTATCTTGTTCAAAAGGCTACCCCCGCGTCTAAGAAGAATAAAGCTAACCAAAAACAAAGTAGCTAATACTCAATGGGATCTAAAGATTGCCATTTCAATTCTACCAGCCAATCTGCCCCATCATCGAAAACGTATCGATGATCGATGCCTGTGGTCGCATTAGACCGTCGCGTACGCGTATTTCCAATAGACAAGCTTCTGTGGACGCAGCAGCACGCGTCGCCACTGAGTCGTCTTTCGGGGTATAAATTAACCGCGACAATAGCAGGATTAGTCCCGTGCTCATTGCACGGACTCTATTATTCAGGCCCGGTCAGATACGTTTCCAGCTTGGCGCGATCTAAACGCGGAACGACCGATCCATCAACTAATCAATTCGGCTGACGCTTTTCTTAGGGGTGTTTCGGTCCGCTTATACGGGGCCACTTTGTGCCGGGCTCACCCTGAGATCGAACGGGACGGCGGAACGTTGGGCGATGAACGCTTGAATCGGAGCGATGTTTCCGCTCGTTCAGGCTATGAATTAACGTCCATGAAGATATAAATGACGGACCGGATATCCCTTCGGGATCCTCCGCGGCCAATAAAGCGAAAGGAGCTCTTCTGTCTTCATTCAGACAGCGACGTCTCTGCCAACGGTGATCGTCGTTTCCGAAATTATCGGCGGACTTGCAGCTCAACTAATGTTGGGTATAAATAGGAGAATCGGTGACTGTCGTTCATATTTATCGGAAGTCTGAAAGAACTCTTGGCTGGTCTGTGTTATTTGTCAATGGAAATGAGATTTATCTAGGTTTCTTCTGAGAACCATTGATTGTAGCTAATTTTAGGAAATAGGAAATTTGCATATTTGTTAGTGGCAAATGATTTATTCGATTAATTATAATTGGCTAATCCTGAAACTGGGTCTATTTACGGAGTCATTAAGTACAGCTAATTGTGACATCTAAAAAGGGTCATGTTACAGTAGAGGCTTCCATATTCGAATTAATAGGGGGACAAAAGTGGCCGGATAGTGGAATTTTCGGATAATGGGGGTACATATATAGTAGTCTCTACTGTATTTGATTTATTTGATTCCTTCACCTACAATGTCGTGTGAGACTCGTGCTAAAGAAATAGGAAATTTTTATATTTGTTAGTGGAAAATTATTTATTCGGGTGATTATAATTGGCTAATCCTGAAACTGAGTATATTCTCGGAGTCATGAAGTATGGCTCACGCCATTTAAATAGATTTATTTGAATGGTCCCTGACAATCATTTTTCTTTCTGTTCCAGGTATGTTTGCAGTACAATTAATTTTGTCTGAGGTTCTCTATAACAGCGTAGTAACGTAAGTGTATTAAAAATGGTACTCATTTTTTATTTAAAATTCACCATGATTAATGAATTCGATATTTTATAGCTATACGCTCTTTGTCGATAGTATTGAATATTTAAAAGGGGTTAATAATTATTCATAAAATTAAAGAGGCGAACGCTGCTCGATGATCTGACGTACACCGTCTCGTTTGTCAAATATTTCGAAGCAGGAAACTCATTTCAATACGTCAAATATTATAGTCACTTCGTTTAAAATATTACTCTCAATATCTCATCCTGAAATTTAAGTGCGTGCAATAACGTATCACTTACGTAATACCATATTACCATAAATAGTAACTGACTATCAATTATACTAACGTCTATTGAAATTTTCATACCTCTGCTTGTCCATAAATGTCACTAGAATCTCTACCAAATGACTTAGAAAAATTTTCCCGTGTATTACTTATTACGCAAGATTAATTTGAAAAAATCCGTACATTATACCTCTTCGAAATTATCGTTCATTATTTTACTCTGAGTATAAAATCGGTCAAACATCGAAGCAGTATGAACAATTTAAAAATGAAATACATCCCTCCACTAATTCTTGGTTGAGAATCTCCATACCTTTAATTACTGCTAAACGTCACTTAAACTAATGCGTTAATGCCCGTGCAGTAATTTTGCAAAGCACCCTGTGCTTCATACTATAAATGGAGAAGAGTCATTTTGCGTTGATACGAACGAATGTTTCATTTGCCCAATGCGCTTTATATAAAAGCATCTATGCAATTCGTACAATTACGTCCACCATTTCACCTAGCAAATATTCCAGATGCTCAAAAAATAATTTCCACTAGCGCATGGACGGAACAGATCGAATCATCACGATTGCGAGATTTCGTTGGAATTTCCCGTTAAATTGTTGGAAACACAAGAGACATCGTTGCAAACATTTCGCAAATATTTGGAACATTTCAGCGAAATTTTAAAACGAATAGCGACGTCAATGTTAATTTCTGTTTTTCTCCAGGAACGTCTAGGGATCCCTAGCTCAAAGTTATCCGATCTACCTATGCATAATTTAAAGATTAATCCGAAACTTTGAATATTACTCGAATGAATTTAATCCACAAAAATTTTCTGACCCTACATTTTTAATACCGCGAAAATTAATTTAAAAATTAATCACTCGAGATGAAAGACATTCTACGTGAGCTAAGAATTTTTAAAGCTAAAAGTCTAACATTAGATAAGATCGATACTGTTTCTTCATGAGAATCATTCTTCGATATCTTGACACTGATACTTTGCTGACTATCAGGTTTTTAAATTTTTAATTAAAAATTTCGCACTCAACGCAATTCAAACAATTTCTTTGTAAAAAAATAATCGAAGAATCTATCTTATCGGTCGCTAACAGACCGGCCTCAGCAGTCATCGTCCAATTGGGCCTCATTGGAAGGCGACAAATGGAAGAAATGGCGAAGTTTTCACGCGTAAGGAATCGTCAAAATAGTTAGATCAGAATAGTGGACACTCGAGCAGTTAAGCAGGGACCACAGTGTGAAATAAACCTTTTTCGAGTTTTTGACACGTTCCTTCTTATCACCCTTACCACACCCCTTACATTACATATATAAATCACTTGCCTTTCCAATTTTTCTTCTAATATAGGTATAATCAATCTTTCAATGTCTCCTCATGTTCCACCTATTTAGAAATTTGTCTTATTTTATTTCTTCGTCTACCAGTCATTTGACCATCAATATCTTATGTTCCACCTATTTAGAAATTTTTCTTATTTTATTTCCTCGTCCACCAGTTATTTGACCATCTATGGCCAAATATTCTTCTCACTCGGATTCAGTTAAAAATTAGAATTCTGCATATTCCTCTACCTTACAATCTGTCCAACCGAATAACACAGAGAACTATCTGAATTTCTCATCACATTACGTCCTCCCTAATCCACTTTATGCATGTATTTATTCATCACTCAGGACATCTTGAGGTCCGAGCTATCCGCTAATTCTCAGCGTCCGTACGGTTCAGCTCCCATCAGGTTGGCAGGCCTGGCCGACTCGAAGAAGATCGGGTCGCGAGATGCAATTATGATAAACCTGAAAGCTTCTTTCGAGAGCTTTTCAACGGTATCGCGAGCTCACAAAAGGGATGACCGCGCCGGGACCGTTTTGACTCGGCCGCGTTTTAATCTATATCGCTCTCTATTTCCTGTTCTCTTTATTCCGCGGCTGCCGCGCCGCGTGATGAGCTTTCGACTCTCGAGAACACTCGCGTGAAAAACGCCCTTCGTTCCTAGTTACGACAGATCCGTCGAATCGATAAAACAAGTGGACGAAGATCGGTTCCAACTTCGAGTCATTGTGAGAGAATAATTCCGTCGAATCTTTAATTGCTATATTTTCTGTGACTTTTTTTATTCGCATTTAACTGGAGTATTATTATTATTTTTTTTATTTTATTTTACAATAGATATATTTGTGGATAGAAATGGACACCAATATCTTCTACGTTTTTTAACAGTTAGCACATTAGTATATTTGAGCCGTTCACTGCACAAATCGATTAACTCCACTTTTTGAAAAATTTTAAATTTAAGTGTCAAAGCACTTGGTATAGTCATAACTTTTTATATTTAAAATAACGAAAAGTATCCATGAGATGCCAATATATAATGGATTTAGGTTATTGTGATAAATAAGTATGCGTGTAATGATCGAGGTGTTGTGTGAATTGTGTATGTTCATTTAATGCATGAGAGATTGGGTATAGGTCAGTTGTAATTAAGCTGTAATAGTGAAAATAGATGTGAGCATGTGATCGCGAAAAATTAATTATATTTATATTTAATATTTGTGTTTGATCATTCCTTGTAATTAAATAAAGAATTGTTCTTATTGTTATAAATATTTCATCCACCATTAACATTTATATCATCGTAAATAAGTTTCACTTATTCAACTTCATTCGCATTCGCACATATAAAACCAACACTCGCAATATTTTCCAATTGTATAATTTTATAAATTTAGTTTATCGGTCTATAGGATTTTTAGGGTAGTCAACATTTACGTATCTTTGCCGAAAACCGTATTAAATTATTTTAATTTATCATCTATATATGGCTAACAGGTTCAAATGCACACGACCTTATGCTAAAATCAATATAATTAACCACGGCTGGCAAACTGTTTGTACAATACATGTACATCTGTCGAATCTTGAAGTAAATATCAGCGGCAGGAAAATATTTCGTTTAATATTACTCACTGGAATGTTTAATAATTTTACGTGCAGCGTAGCGCGGTCAGCGAAACTCAGCCACGAAGCTTTGAGTGCAAATATCTTGACTACCATTGCACCAAAACCGCAGCTGAATTATTAATTAAACTCACCTTCGATCATTTAACCAACTTCATCGATGATAAATATAGTACGCGAGCGTGAATAATTTTGTTCATTATCGTCCCATTATATCACCTACCATTTATAACAAATAAAAATAATTCAAATTCACGCGTCACGTTGCCACCATTTTCGATCAATTTTTTCGAAAAATTCTCTCTTGTAAAATTCTCCATTGCATATTTGCCACTGTTTACTTCGACACGCGAGATTTAACATTTCCAAGTATTCGCATAACTTTTCCATTAAAAGCGTTTAACGTTCGTTTTACACCCCATTGCGACGCGTTATCTCGATATTTGAATTTTTACTCGAAAAATTTCACCGAAATTTCGCGCGCGGATATTTGAACCTGTCCATGCGGACGACAGAATTTTCTCGTTCGCATAATTTCATCGGTACACGCAGTGGGACACGCTCCATTATTTCTGTAACACCTCGCTTTTATTTAAAATAACAGCGAGACGTATCTTTCCTGGTTCACCATGACACGATTCTTATATTCATGGTATGGCGGAGCTTATACCGGAAAATGTGTCCCCGGACACCGATCACTCGCGGTTAAAGAATGGAACTCCCATGCTTCAAAGGAAAATATCATTTTCTTGCAATCAACTTATAAGCCGTGTGGGTATTACATAAATGCACGGGACCGGTAGAGAAAAATTTTGCTTCCAGAATCATAGCTCGCGATCCGTAATCCTGACACGATCTATCGTGAATATTAAATATCGGCTTGAAATTGAAAATGCAGTTCCATGCTGAAAATCTTCGGTTATTTCTCGTACCAATTTGTGTTTAACAATTGCGTTCAATTACTTGGTTTAATATTCATAAGTAACATCAGAACCTCGATTGTCCAAATTAATTGGGAGTCATAAGTGTTCATTTGAGAGAACTTTTAAATCACAGAATACGTGTTCTCTTCTTTTTATTTTTATTTTCGTATGTTTTTAAAATTAGAGGAATTTTTAAAGAAACGAGTATTATTAAAAAGCAGTTCTTTTCTTTTTCTAATTTTTATTTTTGTACATTTTTAAAATTAGAAAAATTTTTAATGAAAGGAGTATTATTAAAAAGCAGTTGTTTTCTCCTTTTCATTTTTATTTTTGCATATTTTTAAAAATAGAGAAATTTAATAAAGAAAGGAGTATTATTAAAAAGCAGTTGTTTTCTTCTTTTTATTTTTATTTTTGTATGTTTTTAAAATTAAAGAGATTTTTAAAGAAAGGAGTGTTATTAGAAAGCAACTGTTTTATTAAAAATTAATATTATATTTTATACATTTTTAAAATAATTTATCGTTGATGGCGTAAAAATGTATTTGATCGAGATTCTTTTTATTGGCCTAAACGGGTTATTCCATTGCAAGGAAATTCGTTAATAAAATTGCTGTCATAGTTGTAATTTTCATCGTATATTACCTGTAACGAATGTAGGTCATACGGAACATTCGTTTTATTAAATTAATCACATTTTTCGGGGTAATAGGAATACTTCCACACACAGACGCAAATACTTCTGAAAATTGGAATAAAATTTTCGCGAAAACCATTATAACTTTTCAACTGAACGTAAATTTCATTTTTAAATTTGACCTATTATTTAAATAAATTTCTCCTTCTTTTTTACCTTCTTAATTATCTTGTCACAGAAATGCATGTAATATTATTAATCTCTTTCTACCTCGTGAAAGAATTTAAACAAATTTTACTACCTTTTCCAATTTTCTCTCATCGGACCTTTGACCGCGGAACGTTTAATTTCATTAATCTCCTTCCATTTCATTAAATTTTCATCCATCAATCTCTCGTACATTTTTACATTCACCGTAGAAAAAATTAAATCACCCAAATAAATTTGAACGAACTATAGACCTCTCTCAAATGTTCTCTCACCAGATATTTGACCACGGGACATTTAATTTCGTCAATCTGTTTCAATTTCATCAAAGTTCGACACGCGAATCTCTAATAAATATTCAAATTCACCCGAGAAAAAATTTAAATCCCCCCGAAGAATTAAAATAAATTTCACACCCTTGTCGAATTTTTCCTCGTCAGGTCTTTGACCAGGGGTCGTTTGATTTCATTAATTCTTTCCTATTTCGTCAAAATTTCGACTCGCGAGTCTGCCGCGAATTTTTAAAATCGCCTTAAAGAGACATTAAAGCTGCGAAGCGAATTTAAATAAATTTCTCACCCCTCTCGAATTTTCCCTCGCTGGACCTTTGACCAGAGGGCATTTACCCTCATTAATCTCTCTCTGTTTAGCGACGCCTGACGCGACGCCTCTGAAGCTTCAGCATCATCGCGACAGCTCGATCTACATCTAAGAATTACCCTTTCAGGCTATTTATTAAGGCGGACGTGCGTTCATGGAAAATTTAATTTCGCGAACCGGCTTTGATCAGCGTTCCGCGCAGCGAGCCATTCCCAAAGTGGTTCGTCATTTACCGAATGTTAATAATCAGCGGTCGACAGATGCAGCTCGTTACGAGCAACGATATCATTAATTAGCAGTGTCGTTGGCGTAATCTTGTATAGTACACTGCTCGGTCAGTGGGTTTCCTTACGGTGTCTAGTCACGAGAAATCTGAGTTTCGGAAGTTTGTGATTGCGCTCTCTGCTTTTCAGCTAAATGCGCTTGCAACGTGTTGATTTAGAAGAAAGTTGCCGTCTCGGTTGTTTGCGTGTTGCTGAGTTTCTATTAGCGTCGATATTTTAATTACGACTCGTGCACCTTGTTAGCGGTTTACAGTTAGTTCCCGTGGATGGGTTTGCGAAATTCGCGAAGATCTGTCAGACGTGGATGACGCTGGTATTCGATGCTCCATGTAAATTTATATTTCATTCATATTCATATATATAATTAAAATTATTGTAGAGATGGGGCTAATGGTGGTATATAGATTTATTTATTTAATAATAAATTAACAGCATGTGAGTGATGATTAAACACACGAAGCTATATCGATTTCCAACTTAAGACAACACTCAACAACGCGATGACAACTCAGCCTGCAACAACTAATTGCTCACAGCTAAAACTGTGTACTAAGAACTGAACCAAGAACTGCGTACAATGAATTGTGTCCCAATAACTGTTAACGTTCTTTATATTTCTTTCCCAACATGTACACTTTTTCCAAAAAACTCCCCCAATATGACCAAATATGGTCGTGCTAAGGGCCTGATGCATTGGCCGGGGTTTTTCCGACCGACCTGGCCTTCGAACCCTTGGTGACTTTTTAAGCTAAGGCTACGTGTGGAAAACCTGCGATACTACATTATAATCAGCTATTGAATCTTCTTTTTAACGCAACACCAATCATGCGACAAAAGAAAATACAAATTTGACACCTAGGATAATGGAGTTGACTCTTTGCGGCACAGGATTTCAGATTATAAAATAGACCCATGTTGCATAGATATTTTATTGCGTTTTAAATTAAACAAAATTGGTGTATTTTTACTTATTTATAACATTTGTTGAAGATATTATCAATTGCTTTACAAAAATGTCCCATCATGCATTATGGTGCATCAGAAAGATGGAGCACTTTTAATCTGAGCGTGCCCTAAAGAGTTAACGTGAGAGAAACCGATTGCAAGCCTAAGAGTACGACAGATTACCTATTGGGGCTATAGTCTGTTTGAAATAATCTAGTTGATTCGATAAAAATCGATGGCAAACCACGAAGTATAACCTATAATCTGTCAAGAGTTATAGTCATAGCTAGGTACATGTCATAAGCACTTAGTTCTTCAAAGTTGTGTCACTGCAAGACAGTGTTGTCAATTCCAGTTCATAGCTAGGTCCTCTAGGATCAATGTTCCAACTTATCAGGGAAACGAAACATCTGGTGGCTCGCCACACCGTTACCTATCTTCCAAGCAATCGATCCCATGACACCCCATTTGAGTCACTAGCCATTTTTCCACATCTGTATCGCTCATTTTCACCCACGGACCAAGCCCCTGCCATTAATCGTTGGAAAACGAAACAGCGGGAAGCTAATTGCCCCCAACGTCCCTTAAAATTACCTATAAAAGTATACACACTTCCTACCTAATCTATCATCAACGTTAACCACAGCCACCCTTCGGGAAAACACGTGTCCTGACTTAAAGCAGAAACCACCCCATGCCTTTGTACCATAAATTGCATCCTTTTAATAGTCAGCCAATCCTCGTTAGACCTCCTGGAAACGAAATACAAATGCATCACTTGCAACCTGAATAAGAAGTCGAAAATTACGGATGCGTCAAAATTGTCATACCACCATTGCACGCGATCTTGCCCTCGGAGTTATTTCAGTGGAGTCGTTGCTCCTTCGGTGGGTCGATATTCGTCTGGACACGAATATCACCAGGGCATTGTTCCTTGTCTGGAAAATCGATTAACGCTATACGCCTGTTTCCCAAAGAAAGATCTCACGTGACCCACATGCGTCCCGGCGAAAGAAGGATTCCGCTGTTTGCGCGCACTACAATACAGCCTCGTCCCCGACAGGGTTCACCCTCCTTCGGAACCTTCTCGAAGCCGGCTTAAGGCGGCATTGTCGTAAGCTCGAGGCTCTTTTGCCCATCTCCCCTGCGGAAAGAACAGAGAAAGGGCCCGCCTTCGACGCTCCGCTGCCATTCTATTTGCGTGGAATACACTGGATGCTATGTAAATGCAGATTAGGCGGTCCAGTTTCGTCTCGAGCCCTGCTCCTTTTCGTTCCTCCTCGTGCTTTCACGTCGTTCGGCCTATCGTCTCTGTCGGCCTATATCTTCTAATCTCCCGGCATCTTTCGTCCCTGATCCGACTCTTTGCCTAGCCGCGTCGATTCCTCGGCCTTTGTCCAGGAGAACCCGGAGTCCTGGCGGCGAACAGTCACTTTGTGCCAACTTTCTTGCATTCAAGAGACGCTCCGGGCGTCACCGACGTCGTTGAGCTTTGTTCGAGGTCTGTGATTAGGAGGTAGCTGGAACGGGACGAAGGTGGACAGCGTTTGCGTGGCCGTTTGCAATGCGCGTGTCCTTTGATAGTGCTCGGTGTATGGACTCGTGGAGGTGACTTGACAGCGTTTTGGGATTGACCAAATGGATCTTCGTGGAGCTTAGCGTGATGACTGTGAGAGATTTACGAGAATATACGATGAATTGTTTAAAATTGACAAATGGCACAAATGACGGTAATAATTCTACATTAGGATACATTGAGGTTTGAGGAATGAGAAAGTTAAGATACTTAGGTTATGGTCTATGTACAGAGATAACTTGACAACGTTTACAATTAACTAATTTGTTCTTCACCAAAGTAATAAATAATTTTGTATCTGAATATTTTCTGTACGGAAATTAAATTTGGCAGGAACGAGTCTAATGATTAAAGACACTGAAGGATTTCTTCCCCGTTTAGCCAATAAACGAATAAATAAATAAATAAATAAATTTCAACAGTTGCTCAAAGTCGCCTAAACGAAACGACACGTGGAGGACCTCCGAAAGCTCGAAGGGTCGCCACTGAAGGTCGACAAGATTCCATCGAAAATTCTCACTTGACAATCAGAACAGCGATCGCGAGTTACGATATCGTTTCTTCTATTGCTGCCTTCGGTGCGCCGTCTAATTGCAACGTTACTCCGCCAGCAATATTCTCGATGGTCCTCGACGTTCCGGCAGACCTCGTCTGTATTTCCACCAACGAGATCCTCTCCTTCCTTTCTTCCCAATTCGACTTCGCGGATTCGCGAGGTCATCGTTTCTTCGCGATCGCGATTCGCGACAACCCTCTCGTCTCCTCGCTTTTCATTTCCAACTCCAGAGGTGTTCCACGCTCTCGTTCCGCCCTAAAGACGCTGTTGAAACACTGATTTTGTGACCTAAACGAAGCGTATTTCGTAACTGAATTCGAATGGACGAGCAGTCATTTTAATAAGTTTGATAATTCCAATGTAAATCTACTACAACTACTGGAACTACCGATCTTTAATTGGTACCTAAACAAAGTTGACATAGATAATAGTAATTTTAGCTGTACGATGAAGATAGATATATTAGTTACTATTCTATCTTGACACGAAACACACTAATTTTTTTAAAAGCAGGTATATGTTTTTTGTAATGCGAAAAGGAAAATTCTGAGAGCAGTCATTTTGACAGGATTGGTAATTTTAATATAAATCACAGTACATCTATTACAACTAATAATTACCAAATCGTAAAATAATCCTGTAAATAATATCGCTTCCTGAAATCTAAATAAATACGAAAATATAATTTATTTTGTTACCCGAAACACGAGTCTAGTTATACTAAGTAGGTCCAACTGTGATCTTTATTTCTAACTATTTTCAGTAAAAAAATTTTGGTGCGCGGATAATCAACATCTTGTTAGTCTATTAATGATCACTCGCGTACAAAGGAATAAAATAATTTTTCAGATTCCTCGCTAACTCCAATAATCCCGTGTGTTCTCAAACATATCAACAGTGGTATACACCTACGACATATCGATTTCTCGAAAGTTTCACGTCGTCAGAGTAATCCCACCGCTCCCTTTCCAGGTCTTTGAAGCTCGTCGTCGTTCAATTTTCCGAGTTCCCGGAAACTTGAAAATTTTATAAAGGCGCAGGATTCTTCCAAGATCGGATTTCCTTCGGGCCATCCTCGTGTCCCTGTCAATGGACTCTACTCGAGCAAAGTTATTGCAAAGACGCGGAGTATGGAAAAATTTTAATTAGAATAAGCTTCGATAACGAATCACGTACTTCCATTTTCAGAAAAGTTGAGACCTCGTGGAGGAAATGTCTTAAAAGTAACGAAGTTACAATGGTTAATTTATTCAGCTTTATTTCTCCTCTAAAATAGGGCAAGGAATCTATTATTTAATATTCCAGCTGCTAATTAAAAAATACAGCGATAAAATGTAATCTGATTTTCAAAATTCAATTTATTAAGCAAGGTAAGTGATACAAGTTTCTGAGATTCCTGAATATTTATACGTATACGGATGAAACTGTGTTAAGCTTAATTTAAAAGTTCTATTCGAGGTACTGCTGCGTTAATTTCCTTTTGTGTACGTAATTACGAGTAATCTCATTGTCGCTGGAATATAAAAAGTCTCGTAAATTCCAGAATTAATATAATTTCTTGCTCCATCGAGAAAATTCCTTATAGAGATAAGGAAGTATCTAGGAATGGTAAGAATAGAAAGCGTATTAAAAGGAATCCTGAATTCGAATTTTAAAACTCCACTTCCACGTTTCTTTCCCTTTCTTATAGAAAACTTATGTAAATTCGCGTACGAAATGGAAGCTTTCATATGGATCCGTATGAAAATTGGAAAAAATATCTTTGCGAATATAAGAACGATATTAATCGAATTTCTGTGATGTCGAAGGTGGAACGTAATTGGAATAAAAAGGATAAAATCAAATAGTATGGTAGGATGGCGAAAACTAGTTTTGAGACACCGAAAATTGACAAAACAACAAGAACACAATAACACAAACTCAAAACTCATAAACTAATTCATCTTAGGAAAAGAACACCAAGTAACAAAACGAAAACAAAGAAAGACGCACTCTAATTTAACTCTCTTTCCAACACCAAGCGTCTCACGCTCGTGCTGGTCACAATTAATTTCTAAGGACTCTGTTTTGGTCGTCAAGGACCATGCTTTTATGCTTTTCTTAATCCACGCTTCACCTCCACGTAGGGGCCACGCAACTTAATTTTGTTACCTAAAATAACTATGCCATTTGCTTCTAGAAAATATTGATCGGTTTATAATTTGTTTTTGTTGGCAATAGCCGATTCGCGATTTCTTTGAAAATGGTATTCTACAGTATAATATCGTAATATTCGAGATAATCAGGTGAATGATCGACCTTCTGCGGCTGAAAGTTTCCAGATTCGTGTCAAGGAGAACACGATATTCTAATTAGGTTTTAACGATCCAACGTTTATTTCTGCTTTTAAGAATGATTAACATGAAAAAGCAGATTTCTATGTCATAACAATGATGACCTCTGAATTTCACGAGCTAATTTGCATGTAACAGGATTTCGTGGCCTGTATGCAACCGCGGACCGCCTAGAAAACCAGTTTCTCCTTTATATTCAACGTGCTATTGTTTCTTTCACGATACCGAAATTATGCACGCGTTCTCTCAAACAACGTGTCATGCGAATGCAAGATTCCATTTTCGTTTAAAAAATATTGTACCTCTAACATACATTTCCTATAACGTGTTTAACCACCTTTCGTTTGAATCAAAAGCATTGAAATTAAAAATTCAAATATATTTTCTCTTTGCATCTTATTTTCTAGTATTAATTAGAATTTTAAATAGTTTTTCAAATTAAAATTTTACAGCATTCACCTACGTCAATCCTAATTATACGTATGATAATTTTACACTGAACTGAATTTAACAAGTATGTCAGAAGATGAAAATCAAAATTGAAAACGCATCTGTATAGGTCAAACTATTAACTGAATATTCAACAAATTTTTGGGGGATTTTCTAAATTAATCTGTCAATAGATACAATAAAATCGGTGCAAGCCTTCTAAAGATGACAGAGATTTGCTATAAACCCGTGATTAATACGTAACTGCTGCCATGAGTCAATGGTGATACGTCACAGTGATAGTCATCCTCGTGCATGTAAACAATCGCAATTCATATAGATGCGGTTTTCACGCCTATTAGCATGGCATCTAACAGGAAGGACAAGCATCGCAAGTGAGGTATTCGCAACAAGTCGAGGTATGCTTTCCCACCAGCGAAAGATATCACGTCCCATCAATCTTGTTAGCGTTACTGACACGTAACAGCGGTTTACAAATTGCTCCGAGTGGTTCTTGTTTGGAGATGGTGGCACCAGTAAACAGAGTAGAAATAGATTGACAAACACGGTTGACGGGAGGACTGGACTGTGGGTTTTTCAGAGTTCGCGTTCTCCTTTTCCTCGTTTTTGACATCTGCACGTTACACGGATGTCCATCACCCGAATCTCCCAACTTTTTCTGCTCGCCGATGTCACCCGAGTCTATCGAGCATTGTTTCTACGCAGAGATCAAAACAAGATCCAATTGGTCCCTTCCGTCCCTTCTAGCCCAGCACTACCGCCACGAAGGATACCTGTGATCAGCACGACATAAGAGAAGATGGGGGAGGACCCCCTACACTTCCCTATTACTATTATTATTATTATTGTTATTACTACTACTATTATTATCAAAATGATTAAGCAACAACACTCGGTTAAGAAGATACATCAATGGTATGATAATTCAAGAATTAGGATCTTAGGTACATGATATATTCTTTGACGACGCGTAGGTGATGGTTTTCCAGGTGTCATAATATGGTCGAAAAGACTTTCTGGAACTCGTGTACGTTTTTAAGTATAATAATATAAATATCGATCTAAAAGTCGGAATAAAGTAGTAGAACATTTAAGCAAATATAGACACTTGGTTGGAAAGGCAATAAGAATCGCGTCGGAATTTCGTGGTTCGGTTGATCTAGTGTAGATAGAAAATTAGGATCTTAGGTACACTGCTCGGGCTGTCTCTCGAAATTGTAAATTAGCTGTTTCATTGCAGCATAAATTAGAAGTGTATATTTTAGGGAAGTAATATGCACCGGCGACGCCGGTATCACCAGGTTTAAGTGCTAATTATGGCACAGTGCTACGCGGAGCGCCAATTATTCGAGCACTTCCGAGTCGAGAAAGGTTCATTAGGTTGCATCGATCTTTAACATGTGTCACATGCACTAAACGCGAATGTATGGAATACGTGTAAGGGCTGCAATCTCTAGACTCGAACTCCATTATGAAACTATACGAGGAAGATGTCACTGATCGACATCTTGCAAAATAGAATAAGTGACTTTATTTAATTATTCGATAAGTGTTATTATGAGACTATCTTTCGAGAAATTAATCGACGTTTAATATTAATTTATTTAATAATAATTAAATATTATTATTAATTTTAATTTATTTATTTATTTAAAAATAATTTATTTGAACGTAACTAAGATCGCAGAAGTATGAAAAGACACAGATTTTTCTGTTATCCTGTGGGTCAAGTCAGTGGTGTCAAACACGTGGTTCATAAAATTTTGGAGTTCAGTATTTGATCAGAAGTTTGAGGTTCATTGTTTCATTGAAACAATAAAATTAATTAACCCTTTGCACCCTTCGCATTTTTTCGTTACAGAAAAATACTAATTCGAAGACTTTCTGTCATAAAGTCGATGATATTTTTAAAATGACAAATAAAAGATCGTATATAAATTAAGACGTAGATTTATTTTATTTCGACATTCCACGCATCGTTGTATAATTTAAAATCTGCTATTTAATAACTAACATCGATTTTTAGAATCTGATTAAATGGCGACTGAGAGTTGCCCCTCGAGTGCAAAGGGTGCAAAAGAAAATAATATAAATTATTTAAAAATTATAAAATGTAACATCTGCTATCGAAATGAAAATTGTAAGAATATACGTAATGTAAAGAAAATTATTTTACGGTCACTTGTACAATCATCATTTTGTAGGAGATATTTTTGCAGATTCTCCAAAATTATATTTAGTAGCCCGTGTTTCTATATATATATATAAGTTTGACACCATGGGATTAGGGGAACTTTTAATTAGACCTTTTAATTAAATTTAAGAAAAATTTAATTATGACTGATACAGTCATTCAATCATGTGATTACTTCAACGTCTGACGAGAACATAAATTCTATCGATGCTTTGAAAATAATTCTACAGTTTTAACGCTTATTACGAATATCTTTAAACATCATGTATGTTCGCGAATATTATATTCGAATGAATTACAGTAGATGAAAATTGATGAACGAAGTTGTTTTAGGAAACTAAATTGACGTTCATTTAGAAGAGGGTGAAGAGACACAACCAGCCTCCGGTTAATCAATTAACGTCCTGAGTACTTAGGCTTCCGTCAAATTACCGAGGAATGAAATCTTAGTTGTACAATTTCAAGATGCAGAAAATTATTAATCCACTGTATTATTATCTGTCTGTCACGGTTGAAGGTGAAATAATTTCAAATTAGCATCACTCTATTCTTCAATTTAATATATCTTTTATTCATATGTTTTTTTAAAATTGTAATTATATTATAATTTATTATTTAATATATATTTAATATTTTTACATTTTTATACTTGTAAATTTCGTGTTAAAATACTTTTTTTTCTTTTTAGAAATGGAAAGTATATAATTAGGGATCATCAACTTACAAGGAGAGTGCAAGTCCTTCGGATTACCAATTTAGTTGAAACTTTCTAGGTTTGTAGATATCGTCATGCGGTTTAAGAAAATATATCACTATAGCGACAACTACTCAATAGTTTTTGAGATATTACAATTAAAGCTTTATTACCTCTTTGATTAAAGATTTATTTCTAGCATTTTTCAAGTGAAGTTATGGCCTATCGGCAACAGTTGACAATTTTTATGCTGAAGGATCGAGATTCGATTCCCGTCCATAGTTGATAGTTTTTTCAATCTATTTTTATTTTTTGTTCATCTTTCGTCTATGAAAACATTGCAAATAAAATTTCTTAATAAAAAAATTTATTTTTTACGCTTTCTTATGCAAGTATATATTTACTACAAAATAATAAGAATATTACGCAAGAAAAACGCTTTTCCATAGAAATCATGTTTACTACAGGAAATACAAAACGTATCGCTCAGGTAAGTATTAATTATTAAATTAAACATTGTATAAGAATGTTGCCTATAATTCCAACTTTGCTATGCAGCTATAAACGTTCATGAATTAATTAGAAAAGCTTGGAAATTTAATAATTTTATTAACCAGAAGAGGTACCTAGTTCGAATACAAATTTTACCGCCAGCGATCAGCGCCACCTATGATTTTAGAATAGTTTCGCGAATAGCTTACTAACTCTGGTTACGTGCACCTAATATATTTTATTTATTTTAATAAATCAAATCATAAAGTCTTCTACATTTTTTAATAAATTCAGGCCAAACAGCGGTTTTAATTAGGCAATCAGCATTTATTTCTTCACCTGGCAGACGACAAATATCCAAAGGTACGCTTTTACAACACAATAATAAAATTTCATAAATTAATCACAGAAATTCAGCAATTTGTTAATTTTTCTCCAAGTAAACAGGAGAGTGCAAGGGAAATGAGAAAAAATTGCAAACAAATGCCGAAAGCATTTTTTGTGTCCATGCAGGTGTGCCTGCATCACAAAAAGAATGTAAGTATTTGTATTAACATAACCTTTGATTGTAATTAAATCGTATAAGTTATGAACCATTGTTCTTCCACCTTTCATCAGTGATAGCAGAACCCAGTTGCGAGAAGACAACATTCTGTTGAAGTAAACAGGCACATGCAACAATAGAAAAATATTGGATTCATGGAATATCATCAGCATAGATGCCAAGAATTATACTTTATAGCGAGAAACAATTGAAGCAGCAATACAAATATGTAAAGTATGATATGTCTATTAGATTTTAAGTCGGTTAACCATATGACATACAAGATAGAAATCTTTGATGGCCAAATAAAGATTCAGAAAATGGAGATGGTTTAGGCAGACAAAAAGGAATACAATTAATTTAGGTGATGGCCTCTTATAGCAACAAGATATGAAGAATACAGTAAGATTGAAAGGTATGTTGTATTCCTGATCTAAATGAATATTAATATCAGTGATCAAAGCGAATGATCATCGCCAATGTTTTAAATTTCAGAATGATGGAGCCGAGGTATTTAAAGAAAGGACAGAGGATTGAATGAAAGCAGTGAGAAGAAGGAATGTACATTATGTCAAATCAAGAGACGTAAAGGAGGCAGCATATGTATGAAGAAAGGAGCTTGTGTGGCATTGATTTGCAAATATGAGGATCATTGAAGAGATGGAGAATGAATAATTGGTAGTAGTTATGAAAGGTAAAGTTAAATTGAATATAGAGTGTAAATGTTGCATTAAGGCACAAATGTGTAGAAACATCCATAGGAACTTGGAAACTATAAAAGCAGCAATTATAATGGTGCTGTAGCGCATCATGGACTTCACTGGGCCCAATAAAGCCGATGTCGAAAGGAGGTAAAAGGTACGTCTTTCTTGTTGATGATTATTCGAGAAAAGAACCATTTGGTTGACTGATTTATAAATAATTAAATATTTAGTATAAAATATTATTGACAAAGGACTTTTTTCTATTATAGGAGACTTACAAACATGAGTAATATTTATATGCAAGAACCAGCCACTAAGGGTAAAGTAATAAGTATCATTTAATAATATTTCAATGGATTATATATCTGTTCTTAAAAATTTAACTGATATACACTATTTACTTTCTAAATTTCTATATTAATATATTAAATAATTTCTAATTTGAATTACAATAACAAATAATAAATTTTAATAAATTTGATTTTAAAAGTATTTTATATTAATAAATCTAATATATTTGTTATAACTAGGTTGGAATGAAAACAACTGTTGGTGATGTTGAGTTAGAACTATGGGCAAAAGAAACTCCAAAGGCATGCAGAAATTTCCTACCATTATGTATGGAAGGTTATTAGGGTGACACTATCTTTCATAGCATTATCAAAGGACTCATAAGACAAGGTGGTGATTCCACAGGTACAGGAGAAGGTGCTAAAATATATGGAGAACCATTTAAAGTGAGACTATATTTAAAAATAAAATGAATTCCTTTTTTATTGAAGAATAATTACTGGATATATATGTTTTAGGACGAATTTCATACACGATTACGTTTTTGTCGACGAGATTTAATTGCTATGGTTAATACTGGAAAGATGACAATGATTCCCAATACATCTTTATTCTTAGTTCTACACCAAATTTGCAGAATAAGCATGCAATCTTTGGTAGAGTTACTGGAGAATCTATATATTGTATGCTTAAACTTGAAGAAGCACTTGTAGATGAGGTAAATTTAATGTTTACAAGAAAATATATCAATAATTGATATAAATATAATATTTCCTCTTTTTTGTAGAATGATAGACCACTTTATCCTCCAAGACTGATAAGAACTATAATAATCAACAATCCATTTTCTCATATTATACCAAGAATAACAGTACAAAGAAGTGAAGAAGTAAAGGACAGTTCAAAAACTAAAAACAGTAGCAGTAAAGTAAAAATCATATATGTTTGCAGAATTTAGCCCTGATAGTATTGCTCTTTGCAATGAAAAGTTTTGTTACACAGATTTCAATCTTTTATCATTTGGTGGAGAAGCAAAGGAAGATGAAGAAGAATCTGTGATATTAAATAAAAAGTTTAGCGGTAAGGGCAAATCAGCTCATGATCATTTAACTGATCCAAAATTAAGCTCACAACCAGCTGTTGAACCATCTGGACTTGCAAATAAAAGAAGGAACGAAGACTGCAGTAGCGATTGGGAAAGTGACGACGAAGTACAAACTCAAGGAGAATTAGAAGTTGTAAAGAAACAGAAAGAGTTAGTTTATTATTTGCATTATAACTATGTTATAGAAAGTAGGAATTTTTATTGACTGTTTCTTATATTTATATTTTCAGAGCAATGAAGGAAAGGATAAAAAATACATTGAGAGATACAGAAAAGGAACCGAA
>NW_016920857.1:168654-169233 GCF_001483705.2 Eufriesea mexicana
GGCGCTGACTGTTCCTTTTAGAATTTTTATTAGAAAATTAATTAATTACTCAATTCCTGCGATTAATTTATGAACTTTTATAATTGCATCGTAAAGACAGATCCTTCGCGAACCTTCACATATATTTTTTGATATAAATATGTCCCTAATTAATTTATTATTAATTATTGTTCTGCGGAGTGTTTTAATTGTTGTCGAAGACGCCATTGGTTTCTCATTAATTACTGTCCCTTACGCAATTAATTTATGAAACTTTGTACACTCATTAGAAAGACAATGTTCTTGCGAATCTTCTCATATATCTTTTGATCATATTTTCCTTCTGATTTCGTTCAGTATTAAATATTTCCACGGAAGATCGTGATGGTCGCCGATACGAAATCATAGACGCCATAAAACGAAAATTAATAACTAACAATTTAGAGCTAAATTCTTTACAAAAGTTATATAAGAATGTAGCGTGAAGTTTCAACTTTCCAATGAAATTATAAAAGTTCACATATTGTTTACGGAAATTGAGTAATTAATAATTCTTTAGTACCGGAGACATTCCATCCTTTTCTATCCCCACTCTGTCCT
>NW_016920858.1:0-284 GCF_001483705.2 Eufriesea mexicana
TAGGTTGGGGCAGGTTTGGTTGGGGTGGCTTTGACTTTTGCGCTTTACACTGCTTTTCTGTGGCCATCTGCGCTCTACTGCGCTCTAAGCTGTCCTGCTTGGCTCTGGGGAGGCCAGAAGTGCAGGTCTCGTCACATCATGATTAGTTACACGACGTCTGTATAGGTTAGGTGAGGGCAGGTTATGTCACTGTATGTCTGGGTTTTGTGCTATTCACTGCAATTCGGTGGGTTTCTGCGCACAACTGTGCTCTAGTACATTCTGTTTGTCTTTGTGGAGGACCG
>NW_016920859.1:0-1063 GCF_001483705.2 Eufriesea mexicana
GCGTACATCCATACATGCATCCATTCATACATCCATGCATACATCCATACATACATCCACACTCACATCCATACATACATCCATGCATACATCCTTTCAAACATCCATACATACGTCCATACATCCATACATACATCCAAACATACATCCACCCAACCATACATCCATCGATCCATACATCCATCGATCCATACATACTTCCATCCATACATCCATCCACAAATCCATCCAACCCGCCATGCATCCATACATATATCAATACACAATACATACATCCATACATACATTCTTACATACATCCATACATACGTCCTTACATACATTCATACAAACTTCCATACATGCATCCATGCATACATCCACAGATACATCCATACAAACGTCCATACATACATCCACACATACATCCATCCATCCATACCTCCATCCATCCATACATCCATACATCCACACACCCATACATCCGTAAATCCATCCACCCATACACTCATCCATCCATACATACATCCATTCATACATCCATAAAAACATCCATACATACATCCATACACAAACCCATATATACATCCATACATATATCCATACATACATCCGTACATCATCCATACAACCTTCCATACATGCATCCACACATACGCCCTTCCATACACGCATTCATACATCCATACATATATCCGTGCATGCATCCATTCATACATCAATCCATACATCAATACATACGTCCATACATACTCCCATATACATCCATACATACATGCATACATACACCCTTACATACATCCATACATAAATACATACTTCCGTACATCCATCCATCCAAGCATCCACCCATTCATACATCCATAAATTTCTACATCCATGCATCCATACATCCGTACATCCGTCCATCCATTCCTCAATCCATTCATACATCCATCCATCCATACAACCACCCATCCATACTTCCATCGAACCATAGATCCATCCATCCATACAAGCGCCCATCCAAACATCCATCGAACCACACATCTATCGATACATACATCCGTACATATATACATCCATACATACATACATACGTACA
>NW_016920860.1:0-845 GCF_001483705.2 Eufriesea mexicana
GAAAGCTTGCTCCCCACGATACCAGTCGAAAATATCAATGAAATTGTAATTTCCAGACAGTGTATGTTGCATTGCAGTGACTACAGCTCACAAATAGTATCATTCTTCCCTTTTTTTGCGGAAAAGTGTGCTCAGCAAGATATTAATCGAAAACGTCAATAAAATTGATCTTTCCAATCAGACTGCATTGCATTGCATTAGCTGTAGCACGCCAACAGAATCTATCCTCCTTATTTATGCGAGAAAGCTTGCTCACCAGGATATTAGACGAAAATGTCAATAAAATTGAACCTCCAATCAAATTCTATACCATTGCAATGTCTATTGCACGCCAAAAGAATCTATCCTCCTCATTTAAGCGAGAAAGCTTGCTCGCCACGATATTAGTCGAAAAAGTCAGTAAAATTGTACTTTCCAGTCAGATTCTATAGTGTTGCAAGGGATATAGCACAACAATAGTATCTTTCCTACTTCTTTATGCAGGAAGCATGCTCACCACGATATTTGTCGAAAATGTCAGTAAAATTAACCATTCCCGTCAAATTCTATTGCAATGAGATGCCTATAGCACGCCAATAGCATCTATCCTCCTTATTTGTGCACGAAAGCTTTCTCCCCACGATTCTAGACGAAAATGTCAATAAGGTTGAACTTTCCAGTCAGATTCTATAGCGGTGCAATGGCTGTAGCAAGCCAATAGTATCTTTCCTCCTTATTTATGCGAGAAAGCTTGCTCGCCACGATATAAGTCGAAAATGTCAGTGTAATTGACCATTACAGTTAGATTCTATTGCATTGCATCGGCTACAGCACGCCAATAGGATCTATCCTCCTTATTTATGCAT
>NW_016920861.1:0-433 GCF_001483705.2 Eufriesea mexicana
GGTATTTGGATGCATGAATGTATGGTTGTATGGATGTATGTATGTATGGATGTATGGATGGAAAGACGTATCGAATGATGGCCGCCCGAATGGAAGGATTTATGGATGTATGGATGTGTGGATGGATGGATGTATGGATGTATAGATGTATGAAGCGATGGGTGTATGGATGGGTGCATGTATGGATGGATGGATGTATGGATTGATGGCCGTATGGATGGATGGATATATGTATGGATTGAGGTTTGGATGGACGGATGTGCGGATGAATGGATGCACGGATCTATAATTGCATGGATGTATGGATGGATGGATGTATGGATCGATGGATGTATGTACGCATGGATGTATGGATGTATATGTGCATGGTTGTATGGATTGATGGATGTATGGATGGACGGAGGTATGGATTGATGGATGTATGGATGGACGG
>NW_016920862.1:0-6121 GCF_001483705.2 Eufriesea mexicana
GGATAGCAGAGTACGGCACAGAAGTCAAGGCTATACTAACCAAACATAACCCAGCCGAACGAAGCATGTGTCAACCCAACTAGTCGGGACCAGAGCTGCTGGCCTCCGCACAGCCAGTCAGAGCGCATTAGAGCAGAGTAGATCAGAGGCATCCACCGTACAGTAGTGTATATCGAAAATGCCAAAGCTAACCTGTCCTAACCTAGCCAAACGGAACGTAACCGAACGTAGCGTACCTCGTCCTAACGTGCCGAGGCCACTATCGCTGCCCTCCTCTCAGCAATGCAGAACATGTTAGAAGAGACTAGACTGCAGAAATCCATAGGATCCCAGTGCACAGCGCAAGAGTTGATGCAACCCTAACCTAACATAGCCAAATGTAACATAGCCGAACGTAGCCTAGCTCAACCTAACGTGCCAAGTCCAATATTTCTTGCCTCTTCCAGAGCCAAGTAGAACAAGCTAGAGCAAAGTGGAAGGCAGTATTCGACAGCTATGCAGTTTAGAGTGCAATAATTGAAGATATCCTAACCTAACCTAACCAAACATAACAAAACCGAACGTAACCTAATTCATCCTATTGTGCCTAGACAACCGTTGCTGACCTCCCCAGTGTAAAGCAGGCCATATTAGTGGAGAGTAGATAGCCGATGTCCGTAGGCTGGCAGTGTGTAACACAAAAGTCAACGTTATCCTAGCCTAACCCAAACGAACCTAACCTAGACAATAGTAACTAAACACAACATAATCCGCCGCGTCCACTATTTCTGGCCTCCCCAGAGCAAAGAAGGGAATACTAGGTCACAGTAGAGAGCAGAAATCCACCAAATAGCAGTATATATCACAACCGTCAGAGCCAATCTGTCCAAACCATACATAGCCTAACCTAGCCAAACGGAGAATAACTAAACCTAACAGACCGATACCTCTATTTATGGCATCCCCAGTGCCATGCAGAACACATCAGAGCACAGTAGAACCCAGAAATCAAGCGAATAGCAGTGTATAGCACAAAAGTCAATACCAACCTAACCAACACTAACCTAATCTAACCTAACCAGACGTAAGCTATCAAAACCTAACGTGTCGAGACCACTATTGCCGGCCTCCACAGTGCCAAGCAGATCATACTAGAGCACAGTATAGCGCTGAAGTCCAGAGAATCGCAGTGCATAGCAGAATAGTCGATGCTACGCTACCCTAACGTAGCCAAACCTAACGCAACCGAACGTAACATAAAACGCTTCTGAGCGTGCCGAGACCCCTATTGCTGCCCTCCTCAGAGCCAAGCAGAGTATTTCAGAGGAGAGTAAAGAGCAGGAATCTATAAAGCCGCAGTGTATAGCAGAAATGCCAAAGCCGACCAAACCTAGCCCAAGTGATTTTAACCAAACCGAGAGGGGCCTAACTAAACGTAGAGAGCCGCGGCCACTGTTGCTGGACTCCACAGCGCCAAGCAGAATATCGTATAGCACAGTAGAGTATAGAAATGCACCGAATAGCGGTGTATAGCACAAACGTGAAAGTCAACCTGAAAAAGCTTATCCTAGACTAACCTAACCAAAGTAACATAACTCAACCAAACGTGAGACGACGGCAATTGCCGTCCTCCCTAGAGTGGAGCAGGGTACAGTAGAGCAACGCAGAGTGCAGATATTCTCCGAAGAGCATTGTATAGCGCAAGAGTCTAAGCTACGCTCTCCTAACCTAACCTACCCTAACATAACCAAACGCAACATAACTCAGCCTAGCGTGCAGCGACGAGTATTGAGGCCCTCCCCAGAGCCAAGCAGAATTTATTACACCACAGTCGATCTCAGTAATCCACCGAACAGCAGTGTATACCACGTTAGCCAAAGCTATTCAAACGTAACGACGACTAACATAAGCCAAACAAGGTTGCCTAACCCAACCTAACGGGCCGAGTCCACAGTTACTGGCCGCCCCATAGCCGGGCAGAGTACAGTACAGCAACGTAGAGGTCAGAAATCCACCGAATGACAGTGTGTAGCACAAAAGTCAAAGTTATCCTCTCCTAACCTGACCAAACATAGCATAACCAAACATAGCATAACTCAACGTGACGCGTCGAGACTACTATTGCTGACATTCCCGGAGCCAAGCAGAATATACTAGGTCACAGTAGAGCGCAGTAATCCACCACATTGCTGTGAATGGCACAAGTGTCAAAGATAACCTAACCTAAACTGTCCCGACCTAACCTAACCGTACGAAATCTAACACAACCTAACGTGCCTAGATCACTCTTCCTGACATCCCCAGAGCAAAGCAGAATATGCTAGAGATTCGTGGAGAGCAGAAATAGACCAGAAAGCAGTGTAGAGTGCAAAAGTCAAACCTATCCTGCCCTGACTTAGCCAAACGTAGCCAAACTCAAACAAACGAGGCTCGACCACTGCTTCTGGCCTCCCCAGAGGCAATTAGAGTGTAGTAGAGCAATGCGGCGCGCAGATATCGCCCGAATTGCAGGGGACAGCACAAAAGTCATAGCTACCCTAACCAAACATAACCTAACCTTGCGAAGCCAAGCATAACAGGACTCATCCTAACGTGCTGACACCACTGTCGCTGCCCACTACAGAGCCAACCGGAGCATATTTGAGGAGACTAGAAAGCAGTAATCTACCGCTCTGCAGTGCATAGCACAAAAGTGAAGGATATCCGAACACAACGTGTCTTAACCCAACTTAACCGAACGTGGCCTAGCTCAACATAACGTACAGAGACTAAAATATCTGGCATCCCGTGAGCGAAGCTAAGCATACTAGAGCAATTTAGATCGCATAAATCCACCGTAAAAAGTGTGTGTTGCACAGAAGTCAAAACTACCCTTTCCAGACCTAACCAAACGCAACATTGCCATACGTAATCTATGTCAACCCAACGTGCTGAGACCACCATTACTGCCCTCCCCAGGGTCGAGCAGATTATAGTAGAGCAGTGTAGAGCGTAGAGATCAGCTGAATAGGAGCGTATAGCACAAAAGTAGAGGCTATACGATCCTAACCTAACGAAACGAAACATAAGCGCACGTAACGTGACACAACAGGTCGTGCCACGTCGGCTGTTGCTGGCCTCACGAGAGCAAAGCAGAGCACAGCAGAGCAACGTAAAACTCTGAATTCGTCCAGATAGAAGTGTAAAGTACAAAAGTCAAAGCTATCCTAACCAAACCTAACCAAACGCGACACAACCGAACGTAGCCTAACTCAGATTAACATGCCGAGAAAAATACTGTTGGCCCCTCCATAGCCAAGCGGAATATACTTGAGCACAGTAAAGCGCAGAAATCCACCGAACAGCAGCGCATAACACAATAGTCAAAGCCAGCCTCTCCTAACCTATCCAAATGTAACATAACCGAAAGTAACATAACTCAATCTAACGTGACACTGCAATTATTACTTGCCTTCATAGAGCCAATCAGAACACACTGGAGCACTGTAGGGTGCAGAAATCCACCAAACAGCAGTGTACAGCACAAAAGTCAAAGCAATCCTTACCAAACCTAACGAAGCCTATCCAGGCCAAACGTAACATAAATAAACGTAACGAGCCGAGAGTACTATTCCTGTCGTCCATAGAGACAAGCCGAGTGTGACAGCGCATAGTAGAGCGCAGAAGTCCATAGAACAACAGTGTGCTGCACAAATGTCAAAGATATGCTAGCCTATCTCAACCTAACGTAACATAACCAAACGTAACAGAACCCAACCTAACGTGCCGACACAACTACTGCTGACCTCCCCAGGCACAAGCAGAATATACTAGGCTACAGCAGATCGCAGAAATCCGCCGCAATGAGGTGTAAAGCAGAAAAGTAAGAGATACCCTATCCACACCTTACCAAACTTAACACAACCGAACGCAACCCATCCCAACCTAACTTGCCTATACCACTTTAGCTGGCCTCCCCACCGCCGAGCAGAGCATATTACAGGAGAGTAGATCGCAGAGGTCCATGGAATGGCAGTGTATATCACGAGAGGGAAAGATATCCTGACCGAACCCAAACATACCTAACCTCACCAAATATGACCTAACCGAAGCTAGCATGCTGTGACCAACATTTCTGGAATTCCCAGAGCAAGGCAGGGAATACTATATCACAGTAAGTCGCAGAAATCCACCGAATATCAGTGTACAGCATAAATGTTAATGCTGCACTAGCCCAACATATGAAAGAATAGCACAACCGAATGGAACCTAACCCTACTTCAAGAGCCAAGACCAACATAGCTGGTTCCCCGGCGCCAAGCAAAGCATGCTAGAGCACAGTAGATTACAGAAATCCTCGGGACAGCAGTTTATAGCATAAGAGTTAAAGTTACCCTATCCTAACCTAACCAAGCGTAACATAAGCGAACGTAACCTAACACAACCTAGCGTGCCTAGACCACTATTGCTGGCCTCCCCATCACCAAGAGGAAAATATTGGTGGAGAATGGCGCGTAGTAGTCAATATAATGGCAGTGTATAGCAGAAAGGTGAAAGCTACCCAAACCTTTACCCATGCCAATGTAACAAACCAAACGTAACATAACTCGACCTGACGTGCCGATACCACTATTGCTCAACGCTCAGAGCCAAGCAGAATGTACTAGGGAAAAGTAGAGCGTATAAATCGACCGCATTGCTGTGAACATAACTAGATCCGATGATATGCTGACCAAACCTCACCTAACCTATCCAAATAAAGTATCACAACTCAACCTTAATGGCGCGACCATCACTGCAGGGGTCCCCAGAGACAAGCGGAATATGATGGAGCACAGTAGACCGAGTATATGTGTGTAGCAAGAAGGTCACAGCTACCCCTTCCTAACGTAACAAACCTTAACATAACCAAGCGTAACCTAACTCTGCCTAACGTCCC
Source organism: Eufriesea mexicana (assembly GCF_001483705.2). Classification (NCBI taxonomy): domain Eukaryota; kingdom Metazoa; phylum Arthropoda; class Insecta; order Hymenoptera; family Apidae; genus Eufriesea; species Eufriesea mexicana. The sequence goes on from NW_016920862.1 coordinate 4,898, forward strand.
GCGATCACAAATGCTGTCCTCCCTAGGCCCAAGCAGAACACATTAGCGGAAAATGGAACATAGAAAACCATACAATCGCAGTGTATATCAGAAAAGTCAGAGCCATCCGTACCTAGACAAACATAGCCTAACTCAAATTAACGTTCCGAGAACGCCATTGCTGCCCTACCCAGAGCCAAGCAGGACATAATATAGCAAAGTAAAGAGCAGAAATCCACCGAATAGCAGCGTACAGCGCAAAGGATAAAGCTATCCTAAGCGAACTTATCCTAACCCAACGTAACCGAACGTAACCTGACACAACGTAAAGGGCCGAGACGCTACTGCTGGCATTCCGTGGGCCAAGCTGAAATTATATGAGCACTGTGGGGCGCAGAAATCATCCTAATAGCAGACTATGGCACTAATGTCAAGGCTATCCACTCCTAACCTAACCAACCGCAACATAACGAAACGAAACATAACTCAACCTAACGTGCCGCGGCCACGGATTCTGCCTTCCACAGTGACAAGCAGAACACATTTTCGGAGAGTAGAACGCAGAAATCCATAGAATCGCAGTGCGTGTCAGAGAAGTCAAAGCTACCCAAGCCTAACCCAAACAAACCGAAAATAGGCTAACAAAGCCTAACTTTACCTTACGTGCCGAGACCGCTATTGCTGCCCTCCCTGCAGCCAAGCGGGGCATACTAGTGCACAGTAGAGCGCAGCAATCCACCATATAGCAGTGTACAGCACAAAAGTTGAGGCTATCCTATCCAAACATAGCCCAACCCAACCTAACCTAACGTGACCTGGCTAAACGTAACGCGCACAGGCCACTATTGCTGACCATCCCGGGGTCAAGCTGTAAATGTCAGAGCACTGTAGGGACCAGGAATCCACCAAATTGCAGACTATGTCGCTAAAGCCTGAGACATCATCTCCCAACCTAACAATAGTAACTTAGACAATCTATACTTAACGCTGCCTAACGTGCCGCGACCTCTATTGCTGGCCTCCCCAGAGCCAAGCAGAACACATTATTAGAGAATAGAAGGCAGAAATTCATAGAACCGCTGCATACAGAGGAGGGGTCAGCGCTACTCAAACCTAGCCCATACCAACAAAACATAGCCAAGCATAGCCTCACTCAACCTATGACACCGGGCCAGATATTGCTACCCACCACACAGTCAAGCAGGACATACTAGAGCTCTGTAAATCGCAGAAATCCTCGGAAGA
>NW_016920862.1:6827-12748 GCF_001483705.2 Eufriesea mexicana
AGAGGAAAATAACCAAACGTAGCCTAACTCAAACTTTCATGCCGAGACCGCAATTGTTGCCCTCCCGAGAGCCAAGTAGGATATACTAGAGAACAGTAGAATGCAGAAATCCTCCGTATAGCGGTGTATAGCACAAAAGTAGGACCTATCCCGAACTAACTCAGACTGACCCAACATAACCGATCGTAACATGACACAACGTAACGCGACGAGATCACTATTGCTGGCCCTCCCGAAGCCAAGCTTAAAATATTGGAGCACTGTAGGGCGCAGAAATTCACGAGATAGAAGACTACAGCACCAATGTCAAGGCGGCCCTGCCCCAACCTAACCAATAAAGTCATAACCATACGTAACCTGACTCAACCGAAAGTCTCGCGACTGCTATTGTGCCCTACCCCGAGACAAGCGGAGCACAATAGTTGAGAGTAGAACGCAGAAATCCATAGAATCGCAGTGTATATCAGAAAAGTCATAGCTAAGTAAGCATAACCCAAACAAAGAGAACATATCCGAACATAGCCTAACTGAACCTAACGTGCCGAAACAGCTATTGCCCCCCCCTCCTCCGAGGCAACCTTGACGTACTAGAGCACAGTTGAGCGCTGAAGTCTACCGAATAGCATTATACAGCACAAAAGTTATAGCTATCCTAACCGAACTTAGCCTAACACAACCTAACCCGGCCCAACATGACTCAGCGTATGGTGTCGAGACGACTGTCGCTGTCCTTCCCAGAGCCAAGCTGAAAATATTAGATCTCGGTAGTGCGCACAAATCCACACAATGGCAGACTATAGCACTAAAGACGACGCTGCCTTCCCCTAACATAACCAATCGTGTCATAATCAAACGTAACATGACCTGACTGAACGTGTCGAGACCACAATTGCTGGCCTCCCCTGAGCCAAGCAGAACATATAAGTGGTGAGTAGAACGCAGAAGTCCGTAGAATCGCAGCGTATATCAGAAAAGTCAGGGCTACCCGAGCCTAACCCAAACAATAAGTACTTAAACGAACGTAGCCTAACTCAGTCTAAGGAGCCGAGATCGATATTGCTGACCACCGCAGGGCCAAGCAGTACATACTAGAGCACACTAGAGCGCAGAAGTACGCGGAATAGCAGTGTACAGCACAAAAGAAAAACCCATCCTAACCAAGCTTAGCCTAACCCAACCAAACCGACCGCATCCTGACTCAATATAACGTGCCGGCACCACTATTGCTGGCCTTCCCAGAGCGAAGCTGAAAAGATTAGAGCACTGTGGGGCGCAGGAATCTACCTAACAGGATACTGTAGCACTAAAGCCAAAGCTATCCTCTCACAACCTAACCATATTGAAATAACCAAACGTAACATGACTCTACCTTACGTGCCGCGAGCGCTATTGCTGGCTTCCCCAGGGCCAAGCAGAAAACATTAGTGGAGAGCGGAAAGCAGAAATCCATGGAATCGCAGTGTATATCTGAGAAGTCAAATCTAAGGAAGCCTAACCCTAACCAACGGGACATTAACGAACATTGCCTAACTCAACCAAACGTACCGAAACAGTTATTGCCGCCACCCCCCCCCCCCCTCCAGAGACAAGCAGGACATACTAGAGAACAGTAGAGTGCAGAAGTCCGCCTAATAGCTGTGTACAGCACAAAAGTTAAAGCAACCCTAACCAAACTTAGCCTAAAACAACTTAAACAAACGTAACCTGGCTAAGCACAACGTGCCGCGGCCACTATTGCTGGTCCTCTCAGAGCCAAGCTGAAAATATTAGAGCACTGTAGGGCGAAGGAATCCACCTAACAGCAGACTATGGCACTAAAGTCATAGCGATCCTCTCCTAACCGATCCAATCGTAACATAACCAAGCGTAACCTGACGCAACCTATCGTGCCGCGACCACTTCTGCTGGCTACCGCAGAGACAAGCAGAACACCTTAGTGGAGAGTAGTGCGCAGAAATCCTTAGAATCGCAGTGCACATCAGAGGAGTCAATGCTACGTAAGCCTAAAACGAACAAAGGGAACATAGCCAAGCAGAGCGTAACACAACCTAACGAGTCGAAACCTCTTCTGCTGCTCCCCCACGACACAGAGCCAAGCAGGACATTCTAGATCGCAGTAGAGCGCAGAAGTCCACCGGTTAGCAGTGTACAGCACAAAAGATACAGCTACCATAACCAAACTTATCCTAAACCAACCGAAACGTTCGTAACATGCTCCTACATAAAGTGCCGAGACAACTATTGCTGTCCTTGCCAGGGCCAAGCTGAAAATATACAGCACTGTAGGACGCGGTAATCCAGCTAATAGCAGATTATGGCACTAAAGACGAAGCTAATCTCTCCTAACGTAACCAAAGGTAACATAACCGAATGTAGCATAACTCAACCCAAACTGCCTTGACCACAATTCCTGGCCTCCACAGAGCCGATCAGGGCAGATTAGTGGAGCGTAGAACGCATACATTAATATAATCGAAGAGCGTATCAGAAAAGACGCAGCAACCCAAACCTGATCCAAATCAGCGGATCATAGCCTAACATATCCTATCTGAGACTAAAGCGCCGAGACCGCTATTGCTGCCCTCCCCATGGCCAAGCAGGACATACAAGAGCTCAGTAGAGCACAGATATCCATCCAACATCAGTGCAAGACTCAAAAGTTAAGGCCACTCTGACCAAACTTAGCCTAACCCAACCTACCTGTACGTAACCTGACACAACGCAAAGCGCCGGGATCATTATTGCTGGCCTTCCCAGGACAAAGGTTAAGATACTAGAGAACTGTAGGTCGCAGGAATGGACTCTATAGCAGACTATGCCACTACAGTCAGAGCTATCCTCTCCGGACCTGTCCAATCGTAGCATAACCAAACGTAACATAACTCAACCCGAATTGCCGCGGTCAATATTGCTGGTCCCCGCAGAGCCAAGCAGGACAAATTACTGGAGTGTAGAGCGCAGAAGTCCAGAGTATCGTAGTGTATATCAGAAAAGCCATACCTACCCAAACCTAACCCAAACCAAAGAACATATCCAAACAAAGCCTAACACAAACTGTCGCGCCGAGACCGCTATGCTACCCTCCACAGAGTCAAACAGGACATTCTAGAGCACACAGGAGCGCAGAAATCCATCGAATACCAGTGCACAGCAGAAAAGTTGAAGATATCCTTACCAAACGCAGCCGAGCAACTGAACCGAACGTGCCGGGAACACTGTTGCTCGCATCCCCAGATTCAAGCACAACAAGCTAGAGCGCAGTAGGTCTCAGAAATCCACCGAATGGTAGTGTTTAGCACAAAAGTCGAGGCAGTCCTAAACAAACGTAACATAACCAAACCATGCCAAGCGTAACCTAACACAACCAAACGTGCCGAGACCGCTAGTGCTGACCTCCCCAGACCCAAGCAGAACGTATAGGAGCACAGTACAGCGCAGAAATCAAACTTATTGCTATGTATAGCACAAAGATTAAAGACAACATTCCTAACCTAACCAAACATATCGTAGCGAAACGTAACCTGTCTTATCCTGAAGTGCCGGGACAACTATTACTGCACTCCCAAGAGCCAACCAGAACGCATTAGAAGAGAGTACATCGCATAAATGCACATCGTCGCAGTGCAAAACACGATAGTCGAAGCTACCCTATCCTAACGGGAACTAGCTTGACATAACTGAACGTAGCTTAACTCAACCTAACGTGCAGATACCACTATTGCTTGCCTCCGAACAGCCAAGCAGAATATGCTAGAGCACACCAGAGCGCACTAATACACCGCGTTGCAGTGTATAGCACAAAAGTGGAGGATACCCTACGCTACCCTCTCCTAACCTAGCACAACCGAACATACCCTATCTTAGCATAAGGGACAAGACTACCATTGCTGGCCTCCACATAACCAAGCAGTAAATATTGGAGGAATGTAGAGCGCAGAGGTGCACCGAACTGCGGGGTACATCACAGAAGTCCAAGCTGTCCTATTCTAACCTAACCAAACGCAAAACTGCAGTACGTTACCAATCTCAAACTAGCATACCGAGACCACTATTACTGGCCGCCGCAGAGCCAACCGGGCCATACTAGAACACAGTACAGCGCCGAAACCCACCGAAAAACGGTGTACACCACGTAAGTCAAAGCTATCCAAACCTAACCCTGACTAACGTAACCTAACCAAACGTAGTCAATCTTAACCTAACGTGCCGAGAATACTACTGCTGGCCTCCCCAGATGCGAGCAGTGTATAGTAGAGCAACGAAGAGCGCAGATATACGCCGGTTAGCAGTGTACAGGGCAAAAGTCAAATACATGCCATCCTAACATAACCAAACGCAACATAAGCAAACTTATACCTAGCTCAACGTAACGTGGCGCGGACACAATTTCTGGCATCCCCAGAGCAAGGCAGAGAATATTAGATCACAGTAGAGCGCAGAAATGAGCCGAATAACAGTGTATAGCACAAAAGTCGAAGCTACCATAGCCTAACATAACCAAATGTATCATAATCAAATGTAGCGTTAACCAACCTGATGTTCCTAGACCACTGTTACTGAGCTCCCCAGAGCAAAGAAGAGCGCACTAGAACAATGTAGAGTGCAGAAATCAGAGGAATAGCAGTGTATAGCACAAAAGTCAAAGCCATAATGTCCTAACCTAATCAAACGTAACATATTCAGACGTAGTCTAACTCAACCTAACGTGCTGAGGCTACTTCCGCAGCTGTCCCCAGAGTCAAGCAGAACATACTAGAGCACAGTAGATCGCAAAAATTCACCGAATAGCAGCGCATGGCACAAAAGTTAAAGCAATACTGACCGAGCCAAGTCCAACCAAACCTAGCCAAACGTAGCCTAACTCATCCTAACCTGTCGAGACCACTGTTACTGGCCAGCCCAGAGTCAAACAGAGTATCGGTGAGGAATGCAGAGCGTAGGAATACAGCGCATAGCGGAGTACATCACGAATGTCAATGACAACCTCTCCTAACTTATGGAAACGCAACATAGCCAAACGAAACTTATATCAAGATATCGCGCCACAACCGCTGTTGCTGACCTCCCCAGAGACGAGCATAATATACCAGAGCACCAATGAGCGCAGAAATCCGCCAAATACCAATGTACAGCACGTACGAGGATGACACTCTACCCTAACCGGACATAACCTAACATAACCAAACGTAGAATAAATAACCTATCGATCGCCGACCCATATCGCTGGCCTCCCATAGCAAAGCAGGATATACAATAGCACAGTAGAGTGCAGAAGTCCACCGAAGAGCAGTGTACAGCACAAATGTGCAAGGCATCCTAACCAAACGTAACATACCCTAACAAAGCCAAACGTAACATAACTCAAACAAACGTGCCACGACCACTATTGCTGGCCTCCCCAGAGCCAAGCAGAACATATGGCAGCATTGTAGAGCGCAGAAATCGACCGTATAGCAGTGTATAGCACAAAAGTCAAAGCTGCCCTTCCCAACCTTAGCAAACATAGCGTAACCAAACGTATCCTGACTCATCCTGACGTGCCGGGACAACTATTACTGCCCTCTCCATAGCCAAGCAGAACACATTCGAGGAGCGTACATCGCAGATATGCATAGAATCGGAGTGCAAAACACAATAGTCGAAGCTATCCCATCCTAACGTGACCAAACTTGTCATAACCGAGCATTGCATATCTCAACCTAACGTGCCGATACTACCATTGCTTGCCTCCCAAGAGCCAGGCAGAATATACTAGAGCACAGCAGAGCGCACTAATACACCACATTGCAGTGTATAGCACAAGGGAGGAGGATATCCTAACCTACCCTGTCCTAACGTAACACAACCGAACGTATCCTAAATTAGAACAAGGTGCCCAGACTACTATTGCTGCCCTCTCCAGAGCCAAGCAGTACATATTG
>NW_016920863.1:0-690 GCF_001483705.2 Eufriesea mexicana
ACCGCCATCAATCCAATGGCAAGTACAGACATCCACTTTACAGAAAATAGGTCTACTCAAAGTCTCTAATCTGTTGTAGCTTGGTGAATAGATCGCCTATCGCCTTCAATCCAATGGCAAATACAGCCATCTACTTGCCAGAGGATAGGTATATAGAAAATCTATTATCTGTTATAGCCTGGTGAATACATCGCCTAACGCCTTCAATCCAATGGGAAGTACAGCCACCTAGTTTCCATAGAATAGGTCTAGTAAGAACCTATAACCAGTAATATCTTGGTGAATAGATCGTCTAACGCCTTCATTCCAATCGCAAGTACAGCCATCTACTTGCCAGAGAATATGTCTATTCAAAATCTATAATCTGTTATAGCTTGGTGAATAGAACGCATAGCCCCTTCAATCCTATGGCAAGTACAGCCATCTGCTTGCCAGAGAATAGATCTATTCAACATCTATAATCTGTTATAGCTTGGTGAATGGGCCGCCTAACGCCTTCAACCCAATAGCAAGTACACCCATCTACTTGCCAGAGAATAGGCCTATTCAAGGTCAATAATCTGTTATAGCTTGGTGAGTAGATCGCCTACCGCCATCAATCCAATGGCAAGGACAGACATCTTCTTGCCAGAAAATATGTCTATTCAAAATCTATAATCTGTTATAGCTTGGTGAATAGGCCGCCTAACG
>NW_016920864.1:0-923 GCF_001483705.2 Eufriesea mexicana
ATATCGTGGTGAGCGAAATTTCTTGCAGAAATAAGGAGGAGAGATTCTATTGGGGTGCAATAGCCATAGCAATGCTGTAGAATCTGGATGGAAAATTCAGTTTTATTGATATTATCGTCAAATATCGTGGCGAGCTAAATACCTTGCATGAAGAAGGAGGAAAGATTCTATTGGCGTGCTATAGCCATAGCAATGCTATAGAAACAGGCTGTAAAATTCAATTTTATCCATATTTTCGACCACTATCGTGGTGAGCTAACTTTCTTCCATAAATAAGGAGGAAAGATTCTATTGGCGTGCTATAGCCATTGCAATGCTATACAGTTTGACTGGAAAACACAATTTTATTGACATTTTCGACTAGTATCCTGGTGTGCTAGCTTTCTTGCATTAATAAAGAAGAAGCAATCTATTGGCGTACTATAGCCATTGCAATGCTATACAGTTTGACTGGAAAACACAATTTTATTGACATTTTCGACTAATATCGTGGTGAGCTAACTTTCTTGCACGAATAAGTCGGAAAGATACTATTGGCGTGCTATAGCCATTGCTATGCTGCAGAATCAGGCTGGAAAATACAATTTTATTGACATTTTCGACTAATATCGTGTTGAGCTAACTTTCTTGCATATATAAGGAGAAAAGATGCTATTGGCGTGCTATAGCAATTGCAATGCTATACAATTGCAATGCTATATAATCGTCCTGGAAAACTCAATTTTAATGGTATTTTCGTCTAATATCGTGGTGAGCGAACTTTCTTGCACAAATAAGTAGGAAAGATTCTATTGCCGTGCTATAGCCACTGTAATGCTGTAGAATTTGACGAGAAAACTCAATTTTATTGACATTTTCGGCTAATATCGTGGTGAGCTATCTTTCTTGCACAAATAAGAAGTAAGGATTTTTTGAAGTGCTAT
>NW_016920865.1:0-1148 GCF_001483705.2 Eufriesea mexicana
CTATGCAAGGAAGTTAGCTCACAACGATATTAGTCGAAAATGTCAGTAAAATTGAACTTTCCAACAACACTCTGTAGCACTGCAATGCCTATAGCACGCCAACAGAATCTTTCCTCCTTGTTTATGCAATAAGGTGAGCTCTCAACGACACTAGTCGGAAATGTCGATAAAATTGTATTTGCCAAGCAGACTCTATAATGTTGCAATGGCAATGGCACCCCAATAGAATCTTTCCTCCTTATTTATTCAAGAAAGATAGCTCACCACAGTATTAGTCGAAAATGTCAATAAAATTGTATTTTCCAGCCAGGTTCTACAGGACAGCAATGGCTAACTATAGCACACGAATAGAGTCTTTCCTCTTTATTTATGCACGAAAGTTAGCTCACCACGATATTAGCCGAAAATGTCAATAAAATTGAATTTTCCTGGACGATTCTATAGCTTTGCAATGCCTATAGCACACCAATAGAATCTTTCCTCCTTATTAGTGCAAGAAAGTTAGCTCACCATGATATTAGTCGATAATGTCAATAAAATTGTATTTTCCAGACACATACTATACCATTGCAATGGCTATAGTACTCGAAAAGCACGTTTCCTCCTTACTTATGCAAGGAAATTAGCTCACCACGAAATTAGTCGAAAATGTCAATAAAATTGAACTTTCCAGCAACATTCTGTAGCACTGCAATGCATATAGCACGCCAACAGATTCTTTTCTCCTTACTTATGCAAGAAGGATAGCTCTCAACGATATTAGTCGAAAATGTCAATAAAATTGTAATTGCCATACAAATTCTATACCATTGCGATGGCTATAGCACGCCAAAAACATGTTTCCTCGTTACCTATGCAAGGAAGTTAGCTCACAACGATATTAGTCGAAAATGTCAGTAAAATTGAACTTTACTGCAACATTCTGTAGCACTGCAATGCCTATAGCACGCCAAGAGAATCTTTTCTCTTTATTTATGCAATAAGGTCACCTCACAACGATGTTAGTCGGAAATGTCAATAAAATTGTATTTGCCATACAGACCCTATAGCGTGGCAATGGCAATTGCACGCCAATAGAATCTTTTCTCCTTATTTATTCCAGAAAGATAGCTCACCACAATATTAGTCGAAAATGTTAATAAAATTCT
>NW_016920866.1:0-1197 GCF_001483705.2 Eufriesea mexicana
TAACAATATGCGCCTGACGATTAGGCGTATGAATATATATCAACTATAAATTAAGACTACGCTTAACTCATCAACATAACGACAACTCTGCCGGTTACAATTAACATCTCTCAACAAAAACTCAACTAAACAGCTAACAACTAATAAGTCCTCTTAGTAACACCCTCTCCCTCTCTCTCGCCACCTCTCACTCGCTCTCTCTCTCTCTCTCTCTCTCCCTCTCTCTCTCTCTCTACAAATCTCCTCCTAAGAACTCCTCCATCTCCCTCTCTCTCTCTCTCTCTACAAATCACCTCCTAAGAACTCCTCCTAAGACTGTGCGCTTCACGCCCATGCACCCTTATTTAAAGCTATACACTCTCTCCTCCTTCATATCCATGCTCCCATTTCCAATCACGCTTTTCTCACGCAATGCATACAGACTTGCCCTCAGTGGGTCACGTAGCCTAAACGCTTAGACGCATTCCTAGACACTGTTCACTTGCATCCGGTAATTCCTTCAACATCCCGTCCACACGATGCTCGCGCATGGTCATTCATCGTTACAGACGCACTCCAGATTATACACTGGACGATCGAGACAAGACCAAATGCTTTATCCCGCGATACTACGTTATTTCAAATAATACACTAACCATTATATTGTTTATAAAATGTGCAAGATACAAGTTGACATTCATTTGTAACAATATTTGAAATATTTTCTTTTATTTCAAAATATCAATGCTTTAGTACATTTAGTATAATGTGCAATAGAATTTCTACTTAATTTACAATGAAACCTTCCCTTATTTTTATTATAACTTTTTGGCTTAGATTATCATTAGTAGTACATTGTTAATGATGTCATGATTCATATTCACCATTTTCTAGTAATTGTTCCTGTTATTTTACTTTTAATAGCCAAATCAATATTTGGAATATAATATTCCTTTCTATTACGTATTCCTATTTTGTATAAGACCTACCACGTACAGTACTAAAAGGCTTATATATTTTCTTATTAATACGTACGTAATATATGGTACTATCATTCTGTATGAGTGAAGCACATATACGTAAATTAAAACTATATTGATAAGTTATTTATTCGTGTTAGTATATAATTGATGATGTATGTATTTAGTATATAATACATTTTAGTGTGTAACCATTTAAAAATAGAAAAATGAAACGGAATTTTTGGCTTTTATATAA
>NW_016920867.1:0-1005 GCF_001483705.2 Eufriesea mexicana
TCTGCGCTCTACCGCGCTCTGATATGTGGCGCTTGGCTCTGGGCAGGCCAGTAATATCGGCACGTCAGTGTAAGTTAGGACAAGCTCGGTTATGTTACGACTCTTTAGGTTAGGAGAGGATAGCTATGTCTTCAGTGCTATAGTCCTTCACGTGGATTTCTGCACCCAACCGTTCTCCAATGTTTTCAGCTTGGTTCTGGCACGGCCAGCAATAGATTTCTCGGCACGTTACGATGAGTCAGATTACCTTTGGTTGGGTTGGGTCAGTCCAAGTTTTGTCAGCATTGCTGTAAGTTTTGTGCTGTACACTGCTCTTCGGTGGATTTCTGCGTTCAGCTGTGTTCTAGTATACCCTTCTTGGCTGCGGGGAGGGAAAAACTGCGATCTCGGCACGTTAGGTTGAGTCAGGCTATATTCTGCATTGTCCTGTTGTCTTGGGCCAGGCTCTGGTAGCGACGAATTTTCTAATATACACGGCGATTATATGGATTTCTGCATTCTACTCTCTACTAATGTGTTCTGCTCGGCACTGGGGCGGTCAGCAATAATGGTCTCGGCACGTTATGTTGAGTTCTGTTATGTTCGGCTGGGTTGGGTTAGGACATGTTTGGTTGCGATAGCTTCAACTTTTGTGCTGTACACTGCTGTTCGGTGGACTTCTGCGCTCTACTGTACTCTAGTATGTTCTGCTTTGCTCTGCTGAGGACAGCAATAGTGGTCTCGGCTTATCGCTCGGGTTATCGGCGTTAGTCTGAGGTAGGTTGCGTTTGGTTATGTTACGTTTGGTTAGGTTAGGAGAGGATAGCATTGACTTTTGTGATGTACACTTCTATTCGGTGGATTTCAGCTGTCTACCGCGTTCTGATATTGCCTGCTTTGATCTGGGAGTGCAATTGTTGTATGTTAAGTTTGGTTAGGTTAGGTTCGTTTGGGTTTGGTTATGATATCGTTCACTTTCGTGCAATACACTGCCTATCTGTGGACCTCTGCTTTCCACTCACGCCT